>NC_069074.1:39960166-40266713 GCF_025698485.1 Gossypium arboreum | reverse complement strand
ACTTATTTTTAAAATTAGACATTTATTTAATTTAACCCTAAATTTGTTTTATCAAATTGGTATGAGAAAGAATAAAAAAAATAAGGCAAAAAGCAAATATGAGCCTTAAATTACTTTGAAATGGCATTTTTTATTATACAATTTATGTATTTATGTTACGGTTTTTTTTCATCATTCTCTACTCAAGCACTTGCTTGTAGTCGTTACTCTTTAATTTTTTTCATATTTTTATTATACACATTTTTATTTAAAAATTTTGATGCTTTCATTCAATTTTATTGTTAGAGTTTTGACGTGGCAATGCTAAAAAGCCAAGATAATTTTGAACCTTCAATGTTCAAAATTTTTGTTAATTTAGTCATTACTCTTTAATAGTACATAAATTTAAAAATAATTGTATTTCTAATAAAAATTAAAAATTATTATTTTTAAAAATTCCAAAAATTATGAAATTTAAAATAATTTAAAATCAAAAAAATAAATTTTTTAAATTTTTAAAAAATTATGGAAAATATAAAACATTCTAAAAATCAAATTTTATAAAAATGTTTTTATATATTGTATTTTGAAAAAAGTTTATACAATATATTTAAATATATTTTGAAATGATTTAGAATTTGTATCATTATCTAAAAAACATTTTGCCCTAATATTTAATATACTTTATAATTAAATTTAAATAAAAATATTTTGAATATAATTAAATTAAATAAAATTAAAAAGTACTTTTTAAACTATTGATTTAAGATGGATTGAACAAATATCTTAATTTTGAAGAGATCTTATTACCATTCGTGGTATAAATAACACATTCTTTGAATTTTCGAACCCTTTATATTTTTCATAAATTTTAAAATTTTTAAAATGATTTTTTTAAAAATTTCTTGAATTTTAAATATTTTTTATTTTTCATAAATTTTGGATTTTTATAAAATTTATATATTTTAAATTTTTTACTTAATTTATTGAAAATATGAAAAACTTTTACTTTTAATTTTTAATAAATTTATGTACTTTTAAAAAGGATCAAATTGAAAAAAACTATAAATGTTGAGGGCTAATAAAGTTATTTTATCTTTGATAGGTTTTGAGATCTACACAAATAAATACCTACTTTTAAATATAAGATTAATAGAAAGCAGCAAGTAGGACCGTATCCACATAGACTGGCGATAACTTTATTTCTTTATTAAACAAGCAAAATAAGGATAAAATTAAAATAAAATGTGTTTAAAATTAAAAACTAAAATTAAAATTAAAACAAAATAAAAAGAGGTTGCAAAATAAAATCAATGGGGAAAAACTCTAGACAAAAGGTAAAATTAAGGATGTTAGTGGGGCAGGTTTTGCGAGGTCTTGCCCCATTTCGTACCCAATTAGGAGGAGATGGGTCCAGGTTTCGTGGGTGGTGGGGTGGGGATGGGGACAAAAATTAGACCCGCTATAGGTGGTGGGGCAGGCGTGGGTATGACCTTGTACTTGCTTCATCCCCACTCGCCCGCCTGCATAATGTAATAAACATATTTAAAAAAAATAAACATCTATAAAAATTTAATTTAATAATTATCTTAATAGCATTTTATTAATTTATTAGTATTTAATTTTTGCACTTGTGTTGCATTTGAAGACATTTATGATGTATTTGAGACATTTGTTTGTATTTGGACATTATGTAAGGACTTTATTTTCTGAATTTTTAAACTCGTGTTGAAGTTATATTTTATTTACCAATTAAAGGGTCATGACAATTTTTTTTAAATGGTGACAGTTGGAATAATGCCATATATGTGTAGGAGTTCGGAGGATAGGTATTTCATACTTTTTTCATAAAAAAAATTATTTTATATTTATTTAACTGATACTTATAAATATATTATATGAAGTGGGTCGCGGGGCGGGTATAATAGGGATTAAGTGGGTCTAGGACCCACGTGGGTGATGGGGCGGCTATGGTTTTGGCTTTTGTGCCCACAGCGGGTTGCGGAGTAGGGATGAGGATGAAAATTCTTGGCAGGGATGGGTGCAAAGGGAGCACCCGCGCACTCGCCCTGCCCAATTGACATCCCTAGGTAAACTCTCTATTTGATTTATAGTTCGATAATTGACTCAAGGATGACTTCAATGCCTTTAATAAATTAGTTTTAGTTGTTGACTCAATGTCAATCTCTCCTTACTTATTCAGCAACCAAGAGGTAACTCATTTGAAATTACTTTCCTACCTAATAAATAACATTGTAACTCAATGCTTAAGATTTAATTTACCGGCAACATTAAGAACTAGAGAGACCTAATTCTAATCAACAAACTCACCTCAATGGGGTTTATTTAAGCTAGATCACACATTTTACACATCATTGTAAACTACTACATAAACAAATTATACAATTTGTCACTAGTATTAGAATGAATTAAACAATTATAGATTTAATTATATTTTCTAGGAATTACAATTTCTATTGGTTTTATTTGAGAGAATTACTTTCCTACTAAAAGTAATAAAATTGTTTTTTATTTTGTATTTGGTTCGTGCCTACACTCGAAGCAATTTGGGGTACAAAGATAGCAAAGAAGGTCATTCGGTTGAAAGTTAAGAACAATTTAAATCCATCTCGCTCAAAGCACATGTATTTTTCGGAAAAAGGATTTTTTATTATAAATATCACAAATCAATTTGGTTTTTAAAATTTTTAAACTTTCACTGTAAATAAAAACCGCTTTTTTAATTATTCAAATCAATTAAGCCTCAAGAATATTGGCCAAACAACATACTTTTTGAAGTCTGCTACCCTAGCATACAAGAAGTCTGCCACTCTGGCACATTTTTTTAAGTTTTTCTGTATTTTGTCTTCTTGTTTGATTGGTTGATAGACGGCGGCTACTTCACCATCTAGTGAATCTGCATCATCACATGGCTCTCTATCCTACTGTCTTCGTCTGCAATCAATGGAAACTGGGTTAGAGGGGTTAACTGAACGAAGATGAGGAGGCAGTCTTACAAATTAAGGATGAGACGCTTTTGGATGGAGATAAGGAAGTCTCTAGGTTAGTGGGTTATTTCTTAACAGCTAGTATCATTCATTTCCCAGCCATGAAAAGTACTATAGCTAATCTTTGGCATCCCATTCGGGGTGTTCAAATTCAGGATTTGGGAGACAAGCGTTTCTTGTTCCAATTTTATCATGTTATGGATATGGAAAGGGTCTTGAAAGGGGCGCCTTGGACTTTTAATAATCATCTACTAATGTTACATAAATTACAATGGGAGGAGGATCCTCTACAAGTGCCTTTATTTTTTACGCCTTTTTGGAAATAGATTCACAATGTTCCTATTGGCATATTTTCTAAAAATCTGGCAGTGCAGTTGGGTAATTTTGTGGGGAGTTTTCTTGAGTATGATGGTTCAAATTTGAGGAAAGAAAACAAAAACTATACGCGAGTAAGAGTTCAGATTGATGTTAGGCGCCTGTTGAAAAGGGAAAAACAGATTATGTATCGAGGGAGTTGCACTTATGTGAAATTTAAATACGAAATATTGTCTCTATTTTTCTTTTATTCTGGACGCTTGGGTCATAGTGATTCATATTGTGAAGGAAAGATGGTGTTGGGTGTGGAAGTTGCTGAGTTGGGATGGGATCTATCGCTGAGAGCCCAATCTAGGAGGGCTCTATCCATGAACAGTGTTTGGTTGAGGGAAGAGGGTGAAGGGCGAATAAAAGGGAATAAGGACGGTAATTATATAGAAGAAAATATTTCGTGGATGGCTGGGAATAAAAACCAAGGATTTGGGTTGTTCATTGATCCAGTTTTGGGAATTAGCTTGGAAGGTAATGCGACATTCTTAAATCCACAAGGGGAAAAGTTAATAACTGTCCTAGTGCTCACTGAAATGGAACATGATTTGGAAGAGGGGGTAATCATTGGTGAGGAAGGTAACAAGAGAGCTAGAGGAGAGCTAGAGATACCAGTAGAGAAGGGGGAGATTAATGTCTCAGTAGTAAGAAACCGGAGAGTGATAGAGGTCAACCATTTATCATCGGCGGCTGCCAAGAGGCAAGCCGACTGGATGCAATGAAAATTCTAAGTTGGAACGTTTGTGGATTGGGGAGTCTACAGACTGGACACAGACTTCGACACATGCTAAAGACACAAAATCCCCAAATAGTGTTCTTTATGGAGACGAAATTATGCAGGAGTAAATGGAAAGAGTTCGTTCTCGGTGTGGTTATATACATGGGATTGAAGTTGATCCGGAGGGTACTAGAGGAGGGTTATGTTTGGCATGGAGAAACGAGATTAGTGTCACGCTTCAAAGTTTTTCTAAAAGATATGTTGATGTTATGATAGATGATAGTGAAGTGAGAGGCAAATGGCGATTTACAGGTTTTTATGGATCCCCTTATACACAAGATAGAGATAAGTTTGGGGCTATGTTGAGGAATTTGTATACTGGTAAGGAAACCCCTTGGTTGGTGTGTGGGGACTTTAATGAAATCATGTATGGTTTTGAAAAAAAGGGAGGACTACCATGAGATGAAAGGAGAATGGAAACTTTTCGTAACGTATTGGCAGATTGTCAGTTGATGGATGTAGGGTTCGCAGGCAACTGGTTCACATGGGAGAGGGGAAATTTACCTAAAACAAATATCCGAAAATGATTAGATAGAGGAGTTGCAAATGGGGAATGGTTGAATCTATTTGCGGAGGCTAGGATCTCTTACCTTGTTCACTCTTTTTCTGATCACTGCCCCCTTTTAATTAATACGGGGAAAGTTGACAAATTGTTGAATAAGAAACTATTTAAGTTTGAAGCCTGGTGGATTATGGAGGAGTCATTTGTACAAGAGGTCAAAAATATTTGGGAGTCGTCTTCAGGAAATTTGTTGGAAAAATTAGATACTTTAAAAGAAAGCTTGGTGAGATGGGCGGGCAGAATTCGAATTGCTAGACGGGGGCATAAAGATTTGCTTATGGCAAAGCTCTCAGAATTGGAAGAGGCTAATCGAGACGATGATAACTTGGCAGAGATGATCGACATAAAGATTCAACTGAATTTAGAATTTGACAAAGATGAACATTATTGGGAATAGAGAGCTCGTGTAAACTGCTTAAAATTCTGGGATAGAAACACAGCTTTTTTTCATATCCATGTATCATAGAAGCGTAAAAGAAACTGCATTCAGAAACTGAAAGACGCTGAAGGGAATGAAAAGGAAGCCATTCAGGAAATGGAAGTGATTGCACAGTCATATTTTCAGAATCTTTTTGTGGAAAAAGCAAGAGGAGATGGTGATCACTTGTTGTCAGGAATCGATAGATGCATTTCAAAGGAGGATAACCAAACGCTTATGGCACCAAATATACCGGAAGAGATTCGAGAAGCAGTGTTTGCGATGGGACCCACAAAACCCCCGGTGAAGATGGATTTCTGGCTTTATTTTACCAAAAGTGTTGGCACGTTGTTGGAAATGAAGTAATTAATTTCTGTCTACAGATTCTTAATAAAGGTAAGGAAATTGAACAGATTAATCATACTTATATAGTACTTATTTCAAAAGTTGCCAATCCGTGTGACATGAAATAGTTTAGGCCAATCAGTCTATGTAATGTGATTTATAAAATTCTTGCAAAAGCTATTGCCAACCGACTTAGAAGAGTAATTGAGAAATGTATTGATTTGGCCCAAAGTGCTTTTGTACCAGAAAGATTGACATGAGCTTACGAAATGTATTGAGAAATATATTGTTAGCTTGCGAAATTCTTCATACACTCAACCTGAAGAGGCAGGGGAAAAAAAGCTTTATGGTTGTGAAGCTTGACATGAGCAAGGCCTATGACAGAGTCGAATGGAACTTCATAAAAAAAAATTATGGTTCGAATGGGGTTTACTAGTGTAATGACCCGAATTTTATAGTTATCGAAAAAGTGCATTTTCGGGTCTTTGTTTCTGAAAAATGGATTCGTAAATATTTATTAAAAATATTTACGAAGTTAAGTGAGTGGTTAATTAAAGTTTAATAAAGTGAATTAGCTTAAATTAAGGAGAATCAGATAAAAAGATTAAACTGAATGAAGTGTGAAAGTTTAATTATAGATTAAAAGAAAGTGAAAAGGACCAAAATGACAATTAAGCCATTTTGCATAAAATGAGGTAGCAAACTTAAGAAAAATCTGAGATATTCATTTAGATTTTTATGTATTTTATAATTATTAAGGTTATTAACAATTATGATATTATATTAGGAAAAAAATTAGAATATGACAAGTGTAAGGTGATAATAATAATAGTATAAGATTTTTATATGATAATTAAATAAAGTACATAATTAAAGGACAAGTGTATGGTAATGATTTGATACAAGGGTAAAATAAAAATACATACACTTGTAATACTTGTATTTAAGTATTAATAGATATTTATCATTTACAAAAGATATTTATTAATTAAATAATTATATTATAAGATTTTATGTGATAAATATATTAAATTATGACAAATGTATGGTTATAAATGGATACAAATGTACTAATAAGATACACATGAATAAATAAATAATACTTATTATTTAAGTATAAATACATGTGTATATATATATACATATAAAGGAGATAAAAAAAGACAAGAATAGAACTGAAGAAACAAAGCAAACAAATAGGGAGCAAGGTAAAGAAAGAAAGAAAAAGAGAAAAGAAAGAAGAAAAGGGAAAATTAAAGGTTTGAAGCTTAGAAGTTTAATAGGTAAGTCAATTTAGCCCTTTTTACTTAATTTTGATGTTTTAAAAGCCTTGGAACAAGGTTTTGATGAAGCTAAGTTGATATTTTGAAAGGTAGTTAATTATTAGACATTGTTCATGTTGAACAAAAAGATGAATTAAGGGCTAAATTGATAGAAATTCAAGTTAGAATTGATTAAAGGATTGAATTGTAAAGTAATTCATAAGTTTTGAATGGTAGGGACTAAATTGAAAGAATTTCGAAATTATGGTTCCATGGTGAAATTAAAGGGTTGAAATTAGTTTAAAGTGAAAATTGAATGAAAATATTGAGTAAAATGTGAAGAATAAAAGTTAGTTTCGGTTTAGAGACTAAAATGGAATTTAGGCAAAAGATGAATAAAAATTGAAATATTCCAAATGAAAATTCAATGGTAGTGTATTGATAATATTTAATTAATTTCCATAGCTAGCGTTGTGCCGGAAAATCTCAGCTAAGCGAGGAAAAGACAAAGTTGACGAGGGATAGCTCGAAAATTACGGTTTGTATTTCTATAAACCGAATCTAATAATTATTTGTTGAATTTATTATTTAATATGAATGATAATTATTATTATTATTATTATGGTATTGAATAGAATAAAAATTCATGAATTATATGTGATTATTGATATTGGATTGAATGTGTGATAAGTATGTGATTATTGAGAAATGAATTGAAATATTTACTAATTTTAAACATCAGAAAAATGACTGCTATTTAAAAGAAAACTAAAAACCCTATTAACAGTATCGGGCTAGTCGGATATAGTTGGCATGCCATAGGATTGGAAGTGTTCAGGGATATTCCGACTTTGTGTCGATGAGACACTATTTGTGTCGACTGCTATTACTATTTCGGATTCGTTTCGAAGAGGTACTTTGTACCTTACTGTTACGGTTACTATTCTGGATTTGTTCCAATGAGGTACTTTGTGTATCGCTATCGCTACTATTATCATATCGTTCCTTCATCGACAAAGGTAATTCGGCTCCGGCCAATGAAACACCGTGTACTATCCCCGGTGTGTGGATTAGATTCGTATATCCGTCCAGGTCCAAGTCATGTTAATAGGGGTAATGAAAAGTATTAAAGACTGGCTGCTACTGAATAATTGACTGTTATTGAATAAACTACTGATACTAAATAAATGATTGTTACTGATTAACGGATTATTACTGTTGACTGACTGGTACTGAACAATAAAGATCAATTAGTTGTTACCAAAGAATATTGATTGTTATTGAAATGAAATAGTACAGAATATTGAATGAAAGCTGAATAATATTATTATTCAAATGAATTGTAAATAAAAGTACTGAAAAACTAATTGTTACTGAATATTGGACTGCTACTGAATGTCTAAATGATACTGAATACTGGTTGTTACTGAATAAATATGAAAAATTGACGGATAATGAATAAACATTGAAACTGTATACATTTCATCGAAAGTGATTAACAAGATCTTAGTATTATAAATCAAAAACAAATGATTGAACTATTAAGAGTAATAGATTGAATTCGCAAGGTTCACCGATATATGATTTATTATTGACTTAAGTATCGGTTTATAGAAATACCACTGAGTCCATACTCAGAGTACGGTTTGTTTTTGTGCGCAGGTTAAATAAAGCTAGACCGTTGAATCAGTATCCCAAGCCGATCCCGAACTCAATAAGGTAAAGCATGTTAATTATTAATAATGGCATGTACCTAGGATGTCTTAAGTGTGTTATTTTGCATTGTGATTGTAATAGTGAAAAAGTAAATTGATATTTGATAATGATACATGATAAGTGTTTTAAGTCAAGAATTGAATTGTTTTAGTATTGGTATTTTGTATTGGTTGTGGTTTGAAATTTGTAGGGTTGGCTAGTAAAGTGAAAGGTTCATTATTGAGTCCACACGGCCTGGCGCACGGGCGTGTGACCAGACCGTGTGAGACACACAGCTTGACACGGGCATGTTGTTAGGCCATGTGTCCTCTACATCTAAAATGCTACAAAACAGATTGCCACATGGGTATAGCACAGGGAGTGTGTCTTGGCCGTGTGAAATTAATTTGTTCATAGCAAAAGTCAGAGAGCTCCACAAGTAGAAGACATGGACGTGGCACATAAGCCACACGGGCGTGCGGTACTGTTTATAAAAGGGAAAATTTAATAACTTTATGAAAAATTTTATAAGCTTTCTATTGAGTCCTGGTTTAGTTCTAACATACATTTTAAGCCTCGAGGGCCAATTAAAAGAACATTAAGATATATTTTATGAACTGAATTATATTTTCTTTCTTTATTAATCATAATCGAACTGTAGTGACCGGCAATACTCCGTAATCCTGTTCCGACTACGAGATAGGGTTAAGGGGTGTTACATTTAGTGGTATCAGAGCTATTCAGGTTTAGCTTATTCTCGGACTAAATCAAGCTCGGAACTGATTCTAAAGGTACATGCCATAATTGAGTCAAAATTGAGTCGAGATCAGATGCTGATATATTTGTTTGGTTCTGTTTTATAGTTGAAAATGTTAGATGAACATATCAATGGTATTGATTATGAAATGTATATTGGAGATGAATAGTCGTGAATTATATGAAAACTGAATCGACAACACTGGGTATTAACTCAATGGGTAATTAATTATTGAATGATGACTGATGAAATAATAGAGAAAGAAAAGATACATAATTATTTAGAACTATAACTGATGCTCTTTACTGAGTAGAAAGAAACTGTATCTGCTACGACATCTACCCCTCCTGTTTCTCAATCGGTTCCTGAAGTGCTTCAAGGTATAGAGCTTGCCTGAACAGGTAAGTTATCTGTTGCTAATACTCCGTAAGTATAGTGTGAAAGAATTGAGAATTATAGCTAAAAATAATATTAAAAGAATTGGAATCTAGTTAGAGAATGTTATCAGGATTGTAATTGAACTGTTCTGTTCACCGATTAAATGTTAGAAAGGTATGATATTTCTGTTAAAAGATTCAGCTTGCCAGCGGTGAGAAATATTTCTTTATGTTGTAATTAAGAAAGGGTTATTTGGAAACTTTCAGAAACGAGTTCTAACAGAAATATATATATATATACATTAGTAAGAGATTTCTTAATCAGACATATAAATAATTCTTGAAGCTTAAATAGAGTCATGTGATTGAATAAATATATTAGAGAGCATATTCCGATAGAAACTGTATGGTACAAATTGTTAAAGATGGTTTAAATAAAGATATAAAGTTGAAGAACGTAGATTAAAGAGTGGAATATGTGTTGGATATGATTCTTTTGATCATTATCTTAGTGATTGCTTGGAGAAGTTGAAAAAGATATTATTCAGAGTTCAAGACCGAGTAATGCAGTTATTAGATGTAGGTCCCATTATAATCTCAGAAATACGAGTGAAAGCCGAAGTGTGACCAAGGACTTCACTGTAAAATCTGGAGAATGAATATCAACCAGGGTATATGTTAATTGTATATAAGAAGATTTATCTCTACGGATGTCATTACAGGTACTTTCTTCTTTATCGACACTAATATGATTATTTTAAATTGATCTTGGTTTGACTATTCCTATGATTACATGAGTTCAGTATCTATTAAAGATTTGCCTGTTGAGTTTGCTGAAATTTTTGGGTTGAAACATTAAATTTTCCAGATCAGTATTTATGGGCTGATAAGATCTGAAAGAACTATTTGATAATGATACTACTGTTTTCTAATCGATTTGATGTTATTATTGTTTGATGTGATTTCAAGAATAGAATGGTTAATTCTGCATGATATGGTGGTAAATTGTAAGCAAAAGTATATTATACTACAATGTTAGAATGATGAAATGTTTTGTTGAATTAGAGATGATTGAACTAATTGTTTATTGTGATATTGAACATGCCAACATAGACATATGCCTGAAAGGGGTCATAGTATTTACCTTGCTTATGTATTGAATATTAAAGTATTCAAGTTAAGGTTTAAATCAGTGGCAATAGTACGAGAAAATTCTTATGTGTTTCCAGAAGAGTTTCTCGAACTACTGTTGATTGAAGAAGTTGAATGTGCTATAGATTTTGTGACTGAGATGATAGTGAAAAAATATATATTTGAAATCAAAGGTTTTCTAAAACTAGTCGGTTATTACTAGAAATTTAAAAAAAAAGATTCTTGGATAAAACGGTTATTACAGAAAGATGTGGAATTGGAATAATCTGATAGACGTTAGCAAGGTTCTGGTTAGTTCAACAGTTAACTAAAGCACTAGTTCTGGTTTAGTCTGAAATCCGGTGAAGAAACTTGTGATTTACAGGGATAGTAATGTTTTGATGCAAGAAAGTAAACTAATGAATTATGTTTTGGAAAGTTAGAATTACATGAGAAAAATTATTTGACACATGATTCGGAAGTGGTAGCTATTGTCCTTGCATTAAAGGATCATGATTTGATAATTGAAAATAATCCAGGAAAAGCAAATGGAGTTATGAATACTCAGAATTGAAAGTTTTTCTTTGTGTCGTGAGCTATGAACATATGACTGTTATTACCTGATGATGGATCAAGTGTAGTTGAGATAAAAGTTAAACTGACTTCTCTACAGTAGGTCTGCAAAGCTCAAAAATGTGATAACGAGTTATCAACTAAATGGGTATAGTGTACAAATGACTTCTGATTAAAAATTTCCGATTGGATTTGATGATTGTCTGCTATTTGGAAATAAAAGCTGTACCGAAGAATTCAGAAGCTTATACAGAAGATTTTACATGAAATTTATAGTAGTAACATGTCTATGCATTCTGGAATAATTAAGTTGTACTGTGATTCGAAGCAAATGTGCTGATGACTTAGAATGAAAAGTGATATTTTAGACATATATATGAGTGTTTATATGTCAGCAAGATAAACGAATATCGACATCGATACCTTCGTAATCATTATGACCAAGTGATGATATCAGAACGGAAATAGGATAGAATTTATATGGATTTGAATTGGAATCATCTCTATTTGTGAAAAATAAAGATGATATTTGAATAATCGTCGAAGGTATGACGAAGCTTGCATATTTTATTTAAACATGAATAAGTTTCTTACTAAAAAATTGTCTGAAATATGGGTTTCTAAGATCATTAGATTTATGGTATGGTAGTTTCTATTATTTCTGATCGAGATACATGGTTTATATTCTGATTCTAGAATGAATACAAGAAGTTCTAGATACACGATAATAATTTTCAGCACTGTATGAAGCTTCGTATGATTGTGAATGTAAAACTGTACAGTATTTGATTGAATGTAGCAAGAAAAGGAATATGCGGAGTTGTTTTGATTCGTGAAACTGAAGAAGAGTGGAAGAGATTGAAAAAGATTGAAAGTAGCTTTTGACAGAAGGAAATTATGTATATCAAGTATTCTGGTAGTGATAAGGTATTTCTTAAGTTGTATGTTGGAAGAAAATCTTGAGATTTGATTGAAAAAGTGAAATTGAGTTCTCGTTCTGTTTGGGTATCTGAGATTATAGAAAGAGTTGGACGAGTAATGAATTGACTGGTTTTTCTTTTGAAATTACAGAAACATTTATGAGATTTTCAAGATTTGATCTTGAAAAGACATAGATCAGATCTTCCACATGTTACCTTGGCAATGGATATTGAAATTTGAACTGATTCATTGTATAAAGAAGAAGAACTGATCAAGATACTAGCTTGAGAAGTGAAGTCATATTATTGAGGAAGCCACACGAGAACCGAAAGAAATAGTGAGATCACTGAACCTCCACCTTTTTTTCGAGTAAATTTTGAGGACGAAATTTATTAAAGGGGGGAGAAATGTAATGACCCGAATTTTACAGTTATCGAAAAAGTATATTTCGGGTCTTTGTTTCTGAAAAATGGATTCATAAATATTTATTAAAAATATTTACAAAGTTAAGTGAGTGGTTAATTAAAGTTTAATAAAGTGAATTAGCTTAAATTAAGAATAATCAGATAAAAGGATTAAATTGAATGAAGTGAGAAAGTTTAATTAGAGATTAAAAGAAAGTGAAAAGGACCAAAATGGCAATTAAGCCATTTTGCATAAGATGAGGCGGCAAACTTAAGAAAAATCTGAGTTATTCATTTAGATTTTATGTATTTTATAATTATTAAGGTTATTAACAATTATGATATTATATTAGGAAAAAAATTAGAATATGACAAGTGTAAGGTGATAATAATAATAGTATAAGATTTTTATATGATAATTAAATAAAGTAAATAATTAAAGGACAAGTGTATGGTAATAATTTGATACAAGGATATAAATAAAAATACATACACTTGTAATACTTGTATTTAAGTATTAATAGATATTTATTATTTACAAAAGATATTTATTAATTAAATAATTATAGTATAAGATTTTATGTGATAATATATTAAATTATGGCAAATGTATGGTTATAAATGAATACAAATGTACTAATAAGATACACATGAATAAATAAATAATACTTATTATTTAAGTATAAATACATGTGTATATATATATATATATAAAGGAGATAGAAAAGAAAAGAATAGAAATAAAGAAACAAAGCAAACGAAACAGAGAGCAGGGGAAGGAAAGAAATGAAAAGAGAAAAGAAAGAAGAAAAGGGAAAATTAAAGGTTTGAAGCTTGGAAGTTTAATAGGTAAGCCAATTTAGTCATTTTTACTTAATTTTGATGTTTTAGAAGCCTTGGAACAAGGTTTTGATGAAGTTAAGTTGATATTTTGAAAGATAGTTAATTATTAGACATTGTTCATGTTGAACAAAAAGATGAAATAAGGGCTAAATTGATAGAAATTCAAGTTAGAATTGATTAAAGGATTGAATTGTAAAGTAATTCATAAGTTTTGAATGGTAAGGACTAAATTGAAAGAATTTTGAAATTATGGTTCTATGGTGAAATTAAAGGGCTGAAATTAGTTTAAATTGAAAATTGAATGAAAATATTGGGTTAAATGTGAAGAATAAAAGTTAGTTTCGGTTTAGAGACTAAATTGGAATTTAGGCAAAAGATGAATAAAAATTGAAATATTCCAAATGAAAATTGAATGGAAGTGTATTGATAATATTTAATTAATTTCCGTAGCTAGCATTGTGCCGGAAAATCTCAGCTAAGTGAGGAAAAGACAAAGTCGAGGAAGGATAGCTCGGAAATTATGGTTTGTATTTCTATAAACCGAATCTAATAATTATTTGTTGAATTTATTATTTAATATGAATGGTAATTATTATTATTATTATGGTATTGAATAGAATAAAAATTCATGAATTATATGTGATTATTGATATTGGATTGAATGTGTGATAAGTATGTGATTATTGAGAAATGAATTAAAATATTTACTGATTTTAAACATCGGAAAAATGACTGTTATTTAAAAGAAGAATGAAAACCCTGTTAACTGTATCGGGCTAGTCGAATATAGTTGGCACGCCATAGGATTAGAAGTGTTCAGCGATATTCTGAGTTTGTGTCTATGAGACACTATTTGTGTCGACTAGTATTACTGTTCCGAATTCGTTCCGATGAGGTACTCAGACTCATCTTATCGGCATCGTTCTCGATTTGTTCCGATGAGATACTTTGTGTACCGCCATCGTTATTATTATCATTATTATTATCATTATTATTACCATTCTATCGACACAAGTGTAATTCGCTCGCTAATGAAACATCAGATACTATCCCCGAGTGTGGATTAGATCCGATATCCGCCCAGTCCAAGTCATGTTAATAGGGTAATGAAAAGTATTAAAAGCGATCGCTCTTGAATAATTGATATTATTGACTAAACGATTGATATTGAATAAATGATTGTTACTGATTAACCGATTATCACTGTTGACTGACTTGTACTGAACAATAAAGATCAATTGGTTGTTACCAAAGAATATTGATTGTTATTGAAATGAAATAGTACAGAATATTGAATGAAAGCTGAATAATATTATTATTCAAATGAATTGTAAATAAAAGTACTGAAAAACTAAATTTACTGACTATCGGACTGCTACTGAATGTCTGAATGATACTGAATACTGGTTGTTACTGAATAAATATGAAAAATTGATGGATAATGAATAAACATTGAAACTGTATACATTTCATCGAAAGTGATTAACAAGATCTTAGTATTATAAATCAAAAACAAATGATTGAACTATTAAGAGTAATAGATTGAATTCTCAAGGTTCACTGATATATGATTTATTATTGACTTAAGTATCGGTTTATAGAAATACCACTGAGTCCATACTCAATGTACGGTTTGTTTTTGTGCGCAGGTTAAATAAAGCTAAACCGTTGAATCAGCATCCCAGGCCGATCCCGAACTTAATAAGGTAAAGTATGTGAATTGTTGATAATGGCATGTACCTAGGATGTCTTAAGTGTGTTATTTTGCATTGTGATTGTCGAAACCATTTTTTGATTTGTGAAAAATACGGGGTTCGACTTTTAAAACAAAGTGTGGAGTCACCACCAATCTTTTTGTTTAGGTGTGATTGGATCACCTGATAAAACATTTTATTCCATTTAAATCAATTTTGGCCTACGTAAATTTGATAAAATGGGTTCGAGAGTCGGTTACGTATGAGGAAGGATTAGCACCCTCACTAAATTGATTAAGTACTGTCCTAATGTCTAAGATTTAAAGCTATTTTTGAAATATGGTTCCTTTTAAAACATTTGAATGGCTTAAGTTGGGCGTCAAAGTTATCTTGTTTCAAAGGTTTACAGCATCACATCCAGCACGATAGGACACGATCCTTTATACCCTCGAAAACAAGATAATTTTTTTACTTCCAAAAGTTTATATGTTGAAAATTACAAAAGGATGCCCAATTATTAAGTCCAATGAAAAACCGTAACCCAGCACGGTAGGGTACGATTCCTTGAATTTCCAAACATTGAACATTGCCTTGCTTTAGAATTTATAGGAATATTCAATTATTTTGAACAAACCAGAAATCAAAACCCAGCACGATAGGGCACGATTCCCCGAATTTCCAACATCAAACATTGCCTTCGTTTTAAGGAATTTTCAGATGAATAATTGTAAAACTAGTTTACAACGCATTAATTTGACTTGAAATAAAATAGAATAATTAGTTTGGATTAATAAGTTAAAAATCCCAACGAGTCATTTGCGAATGAAAGACGAAATTATAAACATGAGAAAATATACATGGATAGCTAACTCTATTAATGAATAAAAAAGTATATAAAAATAAATAAACAAATAAAAAAATTTAACGTGCATAAAATAATATTAAGCTCACATCCAAACATTAACAATCAAAATTGTGAAAGCTAAAAATATAACTAAAGAAACAAATCAAAGTAAAAGCTCTAACAAGTTTTCAAACCTAGATAAATAAAATTAAGGTAGCAAACCAAATACCAATCGAAAATATGATGTAATCACCTATAAAACAATAAAAAACAACAAAACACACACAATATACAAAACAATATGGACAAAACTACAAACACATAAATAATTATTAAAATAAAGATTATGAAAGAGGAAATTTGAGTCAAATAATGTGCATAAACATTTTAAAAATGATATATCCATTTAAAGTTGATAAATGTACATACATATAAAAATAGTATTTAAATGTGGGATTTTAATCAAAACAATATGTAATAAAATATGTTATTAAAAATGACTTATGTACATAAATATATATATGTAGAAAAATTTATAAAATAAATTAACATGGGATTAAATATGTACATAGGATTAAATTAATTTTATTATATATGTACAAACATACATAAAATATTTGAACAAATATTATATAAATGGTTAAAATAATATGATATAAAATGAACTTCAAAATAATAATTTTATAAAACAAAGTAAAATTATTAAACATTTTAATCTATAAAAAATATTAAATGTATTTACAATAATAAGTCACACAAATACAAAATTTAATAAAATTTGAATGAAAATAGAAGGGATAATTTTTAAATGAGTCATTAATGTTAGAATTAGGACCAGCGCTCCACGCATGCGAATACACAGGGACGAGAACTGGAAATAATCCAAGCCCCAAGACGTTGCGTTAAGGCACTGGTCCATTTGCAAACATGCACAAATTCTGGGGACAAATCGAAAAAAAAAAAGAGAAAGCAAATACAGTCCAAATGAACTAAGACGCAAAAAGGAAAGACTTATGGTGCAAATATCCCTCCCAGACCGAACACGCGGATTTTGATCATGTGCGGGTCGGGTCATCGGGTGAAGGCTACCATACGACGTCGTATCTAGACCATTGAAGTTGGTCAAAATGGCGCCGTTTCTAGTCCTTTATAAGGGCTAAATCAGGCGAACCAAAATAATCCCCTTTCTCTTTCCTTTTTCAAATCCTAAATCCTCCTTCCTAATGGTCGATTCATCTCCACCAGATGGTGTTCTTCAAGCCTGGAGGAATTTCAGCCTCGAGATATCCTCTTGGCTTCGATTTCAACAAAGCAAAAGGAAGTCTACGACGTATTTGCAAGGTAAGACCCTCTTTTCTTTTTTTCCTTTTTTATTAGTATAATCAATCAAAAAAGAAAGTAAGTAAGAAATAAAAGAGAAAAATAAGTGAGAAAAATAATGAATAAACCACCTTGCCCTATTTTCTTTCTATTTGATTGCTTTCTATTGTGTAAAAAAAATACATTCCTTCTGTCTTGGGCTTTATAGCCGATGAAAGAAAATAAAAAAAATAAAAAAATACCAGTTTTTCTATTTTCTTTTTCTATTTGCTGTTGTTACCTTGTCTGTTTGCAGGTACACAGTGTGCGTGGCGCTTGTACAAATGCTGTGCGCTGGCGTACGGAGACGCAGTGGAGGCCGTACGTGAGGGAGCGGCGCGACAGAAACCCTAAGCTTCTGTTTGGCCGAACCTAGGTCTAGGTTTTGGGCCATTGGGCCATGTATTTTTAGGTCTTGGGCTGATGTAATTGGATTTGGGCTGTCTGATTTGAACTTCGGGCTTTGGGTTTTGGGTCTAGGTAATCGGGTCAAGGTCTGTAAATAGACTGTTTAAAAGATTTGGACTTTATAATTTGGTTTTATTTATTATTTTTAATCTAGGCCAAAATTGGCCTATTACAGTGATTGTAAAGTGAAATAAGTAAATTGATATTTGATAATGATACATGATAAGTGTTTTATGTCAAGTATTGGATTGTTTTAGTATTGTTATTTTGTATTGGTTGTGGTTTGAAATTTGTAAGGTTGGCTAGTAAACTGTGAAAGGTTCATTATTGAGTCCACATGGCCTGACACACGGGCGTGTGACCAGACCATGTGAGACACACGGCTTGCATACGGGCATGTTGTTAGGCTATATGTCCCCTGCATCTAAAATGCTACAAAACAGATTACCACACGGGCCAAGCACACGAGCTTGTGTCTTGGCCGTGTGAAATTAATTTGTTCATAGGCAAAAGTCAGAGAGCTCCACAAGTAGAAGACACAGACGTGTCACATAAGCCACATGGGCGTATGGTACTATTCATAAAAGGGAAAATTTAATAACTTTATGAAAACTTTTATAAGCTTCCGATTGAGTCCCAGTTTAGTTTTAACATACATTTTAAGTCTCGAGGGCCCATTAAAAGAACATTAAGATATATTTTATGAACTGAATTGTATTTTCTTTATTTATTGATCGTAATCGAACTGTAGTGACTAGTAATACTCCGTAATCCTATTCCGACTATGGGATAGGGTTAAGGGGTGTTACAACTAGAAATTGGGTTGATACTATTATGAAATGCTTAAATTTTGTATCCTATTTGGTTGTGGTTAATGGATATACAGGAGACAATTTCCAACCAAAATAGGGACTTCGCCAAGGAGACCCATTGAGTCTGTTTCTCTTCCTCATATATGGAGAAGGTTTGTCTAGTTTAATGCATCTTGCAGCTAAAGAATAATTATTGAAAGGTGTTAAAGCTAGCAGAAGCGGACCACAGATTTCACACTTTCTTTTTGCAGACGATTGTATTTTGTTTAGCGAGGTGACTTGTAGAGGGGCCAGTATATTAAAGGGAATCCTAAAGGAATATAGAAGCTACTCAGGTCAATGTGTCAATTTTGACAAGTCTACAGTGTTCTTTAGTAAAAATACGACAACGGAGGCTAAAGGAGAGGTTGTAAGAATATTAGGGGTTCGGAGTTCAAACGATCCAGATCGTTATCTCGGCTTGCCTAACATGGTAGGAAGAAAGAAGAGGGAGTCGTTCCAGAATCTAAAGGATCGGATAAAGAAGAGAATTGACAATTGGAGTACTAGGCACCTATCTCAAGGGGGAATGAAGTATTTACTAAGGCCGTTCTCCAAGCCATCTCCACTTATTCAATGGCTTGTTTTTATTACCGAAATTGTTATGCTTGGAATTAGAAAGCATCATAGCTACTTTTTGGTCGCAAAAAAGTTCGAGCAAAAGAGGAATTCATTGAAGTGTGTGAAGAAATCTTTGTATGTTAAAAGAGAGAGGGGGTCTTGGATTTCGTAATCTGTGCCAGTTTAATATCGTGCTATTAGCTAAACAAGGTTTGTGACTTCTTTTTTACCCATATTCATTATTAGCAAGGGTTCTCAAAGCTAAATATTTCCCTCATTCAGACTTTCTTAATGCTCGATTAGATAACCTACCTTCACTTACCTGGAAGAGTGTCTTGGCTGCTAAGCGATTGTTACAGGACGGGCTATGTTGGACAGTTAGACGAGGAACTAGAATATCTGCATAGGATGATTGTTGGATTCCGGGATTTGATCTAGGAGGATGGGGTACCAGAAATGACAATGATGTCAAGTTAATTGCGGATTTAATTGAAGATACAAGCAAAACATGGAAGATTGACTTAATTAACAGTACTTTTCCAAAAGATGTTGCTCAAAAAATTTTGCGGATCCCCCTGGCGGAAACACCTCATGAGGATTTTCAAGTGTGGAAAGGAGAGCAATCTGGTGAATTTTCAGTACGGAGCCCTTACAAACTATTACAAGATGCTCAATTGGATCTTAAATTTTATTTAATACAGACCGATCTAAAGGATTTCTACAATAAGCTATGGAATCTACAACTACCTGCCAAGATTGCAATAACAACATGGAGAATATCTTGGAACTATATTCCATCTCTAGTTAATTTAAAATATAAACGGATGACTAATAACGTGACATGTCCTTGCTGTGGAAAGGAGGAAGAAGATATCACCCACATCTTTCGGTATTGCCCTGTAACAGTTGAAACATGGCAATTGTTAGACCTGTCATGGATCTGTGAAATTTCGACTCAAGGATTTTGGGAGTGGATTACCTGGGTTTTCAGATTGAGTACATCTAAGCAGTGTAAAATATCCTATTGTGGCATGTGGTTTATTTGGCGCTCAAGGAATAAACTCATACATGAACAGAAAGTAGAAACAAGGAGGGAGTTATCGCTCAAAGTTTGAAAGTACATAGTTGAAACTAAAGGGCTGAGGATGAGAGAAAGTACCTTAAACTCGAGTAGCAGTCACAGGCGTCAAGAAGGCTATACTAGAGTGACAATTCAGTTTGATGCAACCTTTGATAACAGGAACTTTAAGTCGACATCCGGCCTGATTGTTTGGGATAGAGGAGGAAAACTCATGGTGACGAAGACTGTTCTGCATAGGAATGTTCTGTCTCCATTTGCTGCTGAAGCCCTTGCAGGCCTACATGCGTTAAAACTAGGAAGTGAAATGGATCTTCCTTCAGTAACGGTTATGGGGGATTCTCGAACAATCATTAAGAAGTGTCAAGCCATGAAGAGAGATAAATCAGCCATAGGAGCGATTATTAACAACATCCATAATAAAATAACTCAATTTGGAGATCTTAGATTCCAGTTTATAAATAGAACATTGTTAAATATGACTCCTATTTCCAGTCAAATTTGAGAAATAATCTTTCAGTTAAACTCTGTTTACTTGTTTCAATCAAACACTGATTAGTTTAGATTATTTTATTATTATTTAACCTATGAATATAGCTTATAAATAGTCTCTTTTACAACCTTAGAAAAATACACCCATTAGAGATTAGAACTCATAACACATTTAGAGAATTTTGTGTTTACGTTTTGAGGGTTCTTTGTTTTCGGGTTTTCGGGGTTTAGTCTTAATCTCCATCTTTTGTACTTTTCATTATTTTGCCATTATAGTAAAATTATCTTTGCCCGTGGTTTTTTATCCTCTTTGGAAGGGTTTTTGCACGTTAAATTTGTGTGTTCAATTTCTTAATTTATTCCGCTATTTTCTTGTTTGTTGCTTAATCGGGTCCAAATCCTAACAAGTGGTATCAGAGCTAGTTCAATTTTCATAAATCATCCCTTTTAGAGATATCAACAATAAGGTTTGAAATTGAGAAGTTCTATGGTGAGACAAATTTTAATCTGTAGCAAGTTCGGATGATGGTAATTCTAGTTCAATCAGGCTTGAAAAAGGTTGCTACCGGGAAAAAGCCTGAGAATCTAAATAAAACAAAATGGGAAGAACTTGATGAAATGGCTTTATCTGCAATCCAGTTATGCCTCGTGAATACGGTATTGCAAGAGGTATAGATGGAGAAAACGTCATCCGCCTTGTGAAAAAGGTTAGAAACTCTTTATACGACTAAGTCTCTGGCTAATCGTTTACTGTTGAAACAACATCTATTTACGTTTCGCATGAACGAATGTGAGCTTCTTAGAGATCACATCAGTTAATTTATTACTCTTTTAAATGATTTAAAGAATGTTGAGGTTCATATTGACGATGAAGATCAGGCTATGCTATTATTGTGCTCTTTACCCCCTTCATATAAGTCTTTCAGGGAGACCCTAATTTATGGCAGAGACAAACTCTCATTCGAAGATGTGAAGGGTCATTTGTTGAGTAGAGAAAAACTCGAAAATGAGTTTGGTTTGGATAGTAAGGCAGATAGGCAACCTTCCATTTTGGTAGCATCAAAGAAACGAGACAAAAGGTATCGCTATTGTAAAAAGTTAGGTCACGTCAAAGCAAATTGTTATAAACTGTGAAATAAAAGAGCTGCTGAGCGTAACGAGGAAGATGTAGCTAGTGCTAATTTGGCCGATGAAAGCGGTGATGATTTCTTGTTAGTGTCAACAAGCGATAACACCAAGCTCACGTCCGAGTAGATCCTAGATTCAGGATGTTCTTTCCACATGTGTCCCAATAGAGAATGGTTCTCCACATACAATTTGATTGAAGGTGGAGTTGTGCGCATGAGAAACGATTCATCTAGTAAGGTAATTGGTATTGGTACTGTTAAAATTAAGATGCAAATGGGACGATTAGGACACTCTCAAATGTCAGGAATGTACCTGATTTACGAAAGAATCTCATCTCTTTAAGTATTTTAGACTTGAAAGGATGCAAAATCAACATTGAGTAGAGCGGCATTAAAGTATCTCGTGGAGCTCTCGTTTTGTTAAAAGGTAAAAGAACCGACAGTCTTTATATTCTGGAAGGTTATACAGTGACCGGTGAAATCGGACATCCCTCGTCCGTTACGGAGTTGAAGTCAACTTGTTTGGAGCGGAGGCAACTTGGTTATAGGAGGGAAAAAGATATGACTATTTCGTTGAAGAGAGGTTCTCTTTTGGATGCAGGTTTTGGAAAGTTAAGGCACTGTGTTCGTGAAAATCAAACTCGGGTTAGTTTTTATTTGGCAATGTACAAGTCGAAGGCTAGAAGTCTTCCAGTTTCTAAGCACAAATTCGACTCAGTTAATTCCCTGCATAGTTCAAGATAGGCTCGTGGCGAGCTTTGGTAAAGATGGCGTTGTGGAAATATGAGTCAATGTGGAGATTTGTTAAATATGACTCCTATTTTCAGTTAAATTTGAGAAATAATCTTTCAGTTAAACTTTGTTTACTTATTTCAATCAAACACTGATTAGTTTAGATTATTTTATTATTATTTGACCTATAAATTTAGCCTATAAATAGGCTCTTTTACAACCTTAGAAAAATACACTCATTAGAGATTAGAACTCATAACACATTTAGAGAATTTTGTGTTTACGTTTTGAGGTTCTTTGTTTTCGGGTTTTCGGGGTTTAGTCTTAATCTCCATCTTTTGTACTCTTCGTTCTTTTGTCATTATAGTAAAATTATCTTTACCCGTGATTTTTTATCCTTTTTGGAGGGGTTTTTCCATGTTAAATTTGTGTATTTAATTTCTCAATTTATTCCGCTATTTTTTTGTTCGTTGCTTAATCGGGTCGAAATCCTAACAAACATAAAATATTTTTGCTCATAAGATTACAAAAGAAGCACTAAAGAAAGAGGAAGAAAACATACCTGGTGTGAGGGAGAGACGAATTCACGAAGGGGCGGTGGAGAAGGGATCCAGATTGAAGGGTCTAATGTGAAGAAGGAAATGATGTGGGTAGCAGATAATGCATATATGAAACGGCTAACATATGAACAGACGGGACAGACGATGGGACAAGACTATGGAAAGCGGAGTCCAGCTGTTATTGAGTCGACTAGCATTAATTATTTAGGTTTCCTTTTTGCAGTGCTTATTGTTTTGTTTTCTCAAAGCTGTTTTTTTTTTTTTAATTTGTTTCGATTTTCGTAAGTATGCGGGCTGAAGACACACTTAAGCTCGGTAGGACTAAGCCCAGTTTGTGGCTCAATGTGTCTTTCTATTTCTTATTATTAATAAAAGCTAGTCGAATTTCTTCAAAAAAAAACCGCTTTTGTAATTGGATTTTTTTGAATGAAAAAAATTAATAGAATTAAAAATATATTAATTAAAAGCAACTTTATAAGGTTAATGGACTACTCAAGTTCGCCTAAGCCTTGGCTAGAACTAATTATCTAATTGAGTTAGGAATTAAGTTATGACTTGTAAAAGAATAGTTTGCGTCTTTGGTAGCACAAACGTCTAATTTAGGAAACCAGCTTATAGCTGAATTTAGGTTAAAGTTCTCTCAATTGTTAAATAGATTAATTTAGTTTTTATACTTATTAAAAATAATTAAATAAATCTAAATTGTAATATAATTAACATTAAAAATATTTTTTCAATTACAGTTTAATTCCAAACAAAAAATTTTATTTACAAAACTGTAAATACTTAAAATATATTATCTCTGTTAAATAGTAAATGATATTTTTATAAAATAAATATTAATTCTATTTTAATGTGACATTATTTGATTTTTTAAATAATACAAAAACTAAATTTATCTATTCAATAATAAAAGGACTAATTTAATATAATCCTTGTAAAACAAAAGTTTATGCATATATAAGAAGGTTCTCGAATGAGAGGAAAGACTTATTCAACCCTAAAATAAATTATAATAATTTGTATGATTTTAAATCTCAGTATTTATGTATGATTTTTTATTTTATAATAGTTTGCAAGCACTTGGGTACGTGCAAATTGGCCTATTAAAGCTACAATTCCTTTTATAAGATCACAAATATTATCATTAATTTGTGATATGAGATTAATTTGGTTCAAACTAAAATATATTTAAATAAAATTTTTTAACAATAATAATTCTAAAATTCCGACTTAATCCGAAAAAATGCACTCGCAACTCTTACTACCACTTATTAGTTGCATTATTAAAGAAATAAAAAGTAAAATTACGTGCCCATGCTTGATAGCTAGCTAGAAAGAAAGAAAGAAAGCAGATTCTCAAAATTCAATGAAAGCCGATTGGTGAAGAAATATTCTTGAAAGCAGTCTGTGTTTGCTAGCTTCATATTCTATATTTATAGTGCATGGCTTATGCTTAACCTAGTAGTATATCTTTGAAATATGACCTAAGTTCTTGCAAAAAAAATTAAATACGTGCGAAGATTCACTTTTAATGAATTCCGTAAATAAACAACTCTAATTAATTGCATATTATTAGACCTAGTTCTGAGATATAGAAATCGGAGCTTCGGCTAACTAAGTTAAACTATTATCTGGCCTTCAATTAATATATTTTATATTAATTAAATATAGGACCTCATATTTATCTGGATACATCTTTTTGATATGGGTTTAGGGTGTGGGTTTTTATGATTGTAATTTGGTATAAGAGGTTGTAAGATTGTACAAGAATTGTTTTTATCACTGACCAGTTTATTTACTATTTTTGGGTTTAATCCTGAGCAAAAGATATAGAGAGAGAGGGGGGACCATACTGTAAAACTACTAAGGGAAGGGAATAGAAATAAAACTAAAACTAAAGTGATAATTTTTTATTAATATTTTTTATTGTTATATTGTTATTTTATTTATATAGAATATTCTTATTAAATTTTGCCTAATTTAAATAATTTTAATTATTTATTTTATGCTGAAAAACTTTTAATCGTTTAATATTTTAATATATATATAATATTTTAAATTAATATGATATAGATATTGAATCAATTTGAAAATTTATAAGCAATTTATAAGCATAATGGTTGTAATTATATTGATAATTTCAAAATTATTGTAATGCCCCAAAATTTTAACTTTTGAATTGTTAAAAATTATCAAGTAAATTGACTTGGTTTAGTGGTTGTGTATGTGAGTTTTAGTGGTCAATTAAATTTTAACTTTTTGAATTATTAAAAATTTTCAAGTAAATTTATTTTATGCTTGTGTATGTGAGGTTTTAGGTTCGAGTATTTCCTCTTAAATTTTGTTATTTTTTTTTACTAAATCTATATTGTCGAAACTCCTTTTTAAAAGGCGAGGAGTATTTTGAAAACGGGAGTCGCCACCAACCTTTTAAAGTGTGATTGAATCACCTTATAAAATATTTTGGTCTACGAAATTATGAGAAAACAGGCTCGGGAGTCGGTTACGTACGAGGAAGGGCTAGCACCCTCGCAACGCCCAGAATTGGTACCAAATTGAATAGTTTTGTCTTAATGTCAAAAGTTTGAAAGAATTTAGAAATATGATCTCTTTTAAAATCGTAATAATTTGAGTTTAAAAATCAAGATCCTTTCACTTCAAGGAATATAAACATCACATCCAACATGTTTGGACACGATACTCTTAAACTTTCGTAACTGAAATCATCTTGAGATTTTTAAAACTTATTTAGAAGGATATTTTAGGCATTTAGACAAACGGGAAATCGCAACCCAGCATGTTAGGCAGTATTTCCCGAATTCCCTAGTACCAAAAACATTGCCTTATTTTTTAATTCCTTTGGATCGAATGAAATAATTTTTAAAGCAATGATATATTTAATATATTAAAAAAATTAATATTAAATAAACAAAGCTATATGATATACGCTTCAACATTTCACGCAAATGTAGTATCGAGAAAAAATAAATAATGATATAAATCACACAATATACATTATCATTTTACACATATGTAATTGTAAATAACATACACATTCATGCATTATCATTCCATGCAAAATACAACGTAGCTTAATAATGAATAGAACAATACCAGTTATACAATATATGTGCAATAACATTTCATGCAAACACAACTTGGAATAATGCCATAAATAATCAATTTTCATGCAAATGTGTAAAAACAATAAATAATAACAAATAATTTATAAGATAAAATTATTATATTAAAATGATAAATACATAAAGGATACTAAAATAAACAAACAAATTATATATTGAAGGTTAAAATCTAAATTCAATTCAAAAAGAATAAACGAAGTAAAAAAATATTTAACGATATGTAAATAATAAAAAAATAATTTAAGAAAAATGGTCAATATATAAATTTAATAACTTAAATACTTAATATATATTTATAAAATATTAATATGTTAAATAGGAACAAAATTTCATGTTAAAATTTTAGAATATTACATACTAAACTTTATATAATGATATATAAAATGTAATTTTCAATAATAATTTAAAAATGTTAATTATATATAATAAATAGTTAATAATAAAATAATATAATAATATATAATAATTTACATATATAAATATAGTAAAATAAATAATATATAAAGTAAAATGTATATATAATAAAATTTATAAGAAACATATATAATAATATAATATATAAATAAAACTAATATACATTATTTTTATATATAACTAATGTTTATAAAAATAAATAATACATATAATATTTTAAAATAAATTAAATATATATAAAAAGACTAAAATCGAATTTTATTAAAAATTAGGGCTAATTACAAATAAATAAAAAAATTGGGCCTAATTGAAATACACATTAAAATTTGAGGGACTCACTGGGCAATTAGCCCTAATCCCTAAAAACGACGTCGTTCTCCAGAATAGATTTTAATGGCCATCGGGACTAAATTGAATAAAAAATAAAAGGTTAGGGCTAATTTAAAATAAAAATAAAATGAAATCATAAATTTAAAAAAAACGGAAGGATCGATTGGGCAATTTGCCCATTTATCAAAAACACGCGGATCCTCCCCGGGTCATCGGGTCAACGCGCGGATCCTCTATTGAAACGGTGCCGTTTTAGTGCTTATTGAACTAAGCCAAAACGACACCGTTTTTGTAATGCTATATATGTCAAAACTTAACCCAAAATTTATTTTGTAATCAGTTTTTTTAAAAAAAAAACTTTGAAATCCTCCGAAAGAGGAGAAAAGGGAAGCCCTCCTACCGACCTCCCGCCTCCGGCCATCGGATCAAGCGCCCACTTATTGTCTGCGCGCGCCACCAGACACGGCAGTTGGAAGGCTAAAAGCCTTCGTTCCTCTCGGCGAATCGCAGGTAATCCCTTCTCCCTTTTAAACTTAATCGTTTTTTTTTTTAAAATGATTTATATGCGTTGAACAAAAAAGAAAAAAATATAACAAAATCACCTTTTTTTAAGTAAACAACTGATTCTTATTTCTTTCTTCTGTGTATATATGTGTGTATATTTTTTCGTATCTGTAAAAATCAGTCCCTGTTACAGTGAAATGATTCGGCTTTTATAGCCTCTATTTACAGGTTTGGTTTATTCCCTATTCGATTTCTTTCCTTGTTTGCTGTGTTCTTCTTTCTCTTTTTGCAGGTGACGATGAGGAGACTAACGATGATCGGGCACTGATAATGGCACACTAGCATTGATTCGCGCGCCGATCACGGCGCGATACGGGGCCTGGAATCACGGCACTGATGGAGGCGTCGATTGAGAGTGACGGTTGAGTGCTTATGCGCCTAGGGTTTCAAACCCTAGGCCTTCATCTCCAGTTAATGATTGGACCACTTGGGCCCTGTGTATTTTGGGCAGCATTTGGTCTATAATACAGGTTTGGGTGTAATTGGGCACTGGGTAGTTTTAGGTATCTGGGCTAAGGGTTTTAGGCCTTTGGGTGCAACCGGGTATAGGGCTAATCGGGTCTTGGGCTATAAATGTAAGTGGGTTTTGTAAATGGACTGTAAATAGACTTTATTATTTAATAAGTTTTTTTTTGTTTTGTTTTTTTTACTTATTTATTTATTTATTTATGGGCCGGAAAATTTGGGCTATTACAGCTGCCCCTCTTTGCTTATTACTGTGTAACAGGAATAGAGCAAAGATTGTAAAATGACCAAATTTGCCTGGCCTGGCCAAGTCTCAAAATCTTGATCCTTATCTTCTCAAAGGTATTCTGATGACTTCCAACTGCTTCACTGTAACTCAGGAATGTTAAATCTGCTATCTTCAACTTGCTCCCTGCAAACTCAGGAACGCCATGTTGAAATCTTTGATCTACTCCTTGCTTAATACAGAGAGGCCAAATCTGTCATCTTCAATCTGCTTTGATGTAAACATACAAATGTCAAATCTGCTATCTTCGATCTGCTCCCCATCTAACACAGAGACGCAAAATCTGTTATTTCAATCTGCTCTTTATCAATACTAAGACGCCAAATCTGCTATATTCGATCTGCTCTCTGTCAATACAGAGACGCCAAATCTACTATCTTCGATATGCTCTCCGTCAATACAGAGACGCCAAATCTGTTATCTTCGATATGCTCTCCGTTAATACAGAGACGCCAAATCTGCTATCTTTGATCTGCTCTCTGACAATACAGAGACGCCAAATCTGTTATCTTCGATCTGCTCTCCGACAATACAGAGACGCCAAATCTGCTATCTTCAATCTACTCTCCGTCAATACAGAGACGCCAAATCTGCTATCTTTGATCTGTTCTCTGTCAATACAGAGACGCCAAATCTGCTATCTTTGATCTGCTCTCTGTCAACACAGAGACACCAAATCTGTTATCTTCGATCTACTCTCTGACAATACACAGATGCCAAATCTGTCATCTTCGATCTGCTCTCTATCAATACAGAGACGCCAAATCTGCCATCTTCAATTTGCTCTCTGACAATATAGAGATGCCAAATCAGCTATTGGTGATCTACATTGTTCCTTAAAGGACATAACCTGTAGAATGCATATGTACTCATGCCTGATGATTAAGATGCCATGCTCGAAATGAATCAAATGCTCCTAATTATGCAAAATGTTATGAAAATGATTCCTATTTCGGACGTCTTTACTCGTTTATCCATCAAAGTTTCACTTTTATTTTACTCCAAGTATCAATCATACTCCGCTCATGCGTTTTAAATCAAATTGGTCCTATTATACCATTCTTTTAACGTTACAACCTGCTGAAGGCGATCCTCTCCCATAATTGAATCGTTTGAATTGTCCAATCATCCTTTGGACTGAAAAAGAAATCTCCTCGAGTAGCTCCGACATTTACTCATGGGAATTCTTTAAACAATTGTTCTGTTTTAGTTTCTTGTATTCTCTAGAGATTTCCAGAGTAATATGCAAAACTTCATTTGTAAAAATATTTAGTTCGTCAATTATTATTTCAATACAACACTCTTTATGAGTAATGGAAGACAAATGATTTAATCTTGAGAATAGTTAGATAAATCATCAGAGTACAACAAGAAATTAATCTGAAAACATATCTTTCAGAAGAAAAAGAATCTAAAGATAGTAATCAGAACAAAAATTCGATGTCCAACATATCACAGCTTGAGCTTCTGTACCCAAATACCATAAAGACTATTTTGATTTTAACATGTGTTTAGAAGATCCAAAGTACTTTTTTGATGCCCCGGTACGTAACACACTCCATTTCTTGTCAAATCCGGTATAGTAAAGTCACCGCACGTTTCTCGAATATTTGAGCAGCCCTTTCGGGTTTTCAACTCAAAACCCTTTTGGTCTCAAGGTGCTCTTTGCGGGTTTTCACCCTGGCCTTTCCATTTTTTTTTTAAAAATCTCAAAGCGCCCTTTATGGGTTTTCACTTTGTTTTCCCTTATCTTTAGACAAAGTACTTCTTGACTGAGTCTGAATTCACTAGATTGGGTAAACTTTTCCCATCTATTTCTGTTAAAATCAGAGCACCTCCAGAGAAAGCCTTCTTTACAGCATATGACCCTTCCCAATTCGGTATCCATTTTCCTCTAAAGTCTTTCTGTATGGGAAGGATCTTTTTCAGCACTAGGTCCCCTTCGTGAAATTCTCTTGGACGAACTTTCTTGTCATAGGCTCGCATCATCCGCTTCTGATACATCTGACCATGACGAATAGCTTTTAGCCTCTTTTCTTCGATCAAGTTCAATTGGTCATACCACGATTGAATCCATTCTGCTTCATCTAGCTTTATCTTCGAAAAAATTCGAAGAGAAGGTATTTCAACTTCAATAAGTAACACTGCTTCCATCCCATAAACCAACGAGAAAGGAGTTGCCCCAGTAGAGGTTCTGATGGACGTTCGGTAGGCTAAGAGTGCAAATGGTAATTTCTCATGCCAATCTTTGTAGGTTTCAGTCATTTTTCTCACTATCTTCTTAATGTTTTTGTTAGCAGCTTCCACTGTCCCATTCATCTTTGGGCGATATGGGGATGAATTATGATGTTTAATCTTGAATTAGCTACAAACTTCTGCAATCGTGCTGTTGTTTAAGTTCAATGCATTGTCTGATATGATCCTCTCAGGCATTCCATACCAACAAATGATCTCCTTTTTCAAGAATCGCCATACTGCTGACTTGGTAACACTAGCATAAGAAGCTTACTCTACCCATTTCGTGAAGTAGTCGATGACCACAAAAATGAAACGATGCCCATTCGAAGCTTTTGGCGATATTGGCCCAATGACATCCATGCCCCACATGGAAAAGGGCCATGGAGAAGTCATAACATGTAAGGGTGAAGGTGGTACATGGATCTTGTCTCCATATATCTGGCATTTATGACATTTCTTATCATAACTGATACAATCTCCTTCCATAGTAGACCAATAGTATCCAAACCTCATGATTTGTCTTGCCATCGTAAAGCCATTAGCATGTGTACCACAAACTCCTTCATGTACTTCTTCCAAGATTTGTTTAGCTTCTACAACATCAACGCATCTCAAAAGTACCTGATCTTTCCTTCTTTTATAAAGGAAATCCCCATCTAGCGCATATTCGCAGGCTAACCTCCTTAAAGTTCTTTTATCACTTTCGGTTGCCCTCTCAGGATATTCACGATTTCTCACATACCATAATATATCTTGATACCAAGGATGGTCATCCTTTTCCTCTTCTTCGATGCTACAGCAATGAGCTGGAACCTCAGAAATGCTCATCTGAATTGGTTTCATATCCTCTTGTTTATTTGCTTTAATCATGGAAGCCAATGTCACCAAAGTGTCCGCCATTTGATTTTCGTCCCGTGGGAGATAACTGAAAGTGATGTTATCAAACTCTTCAAGTAACTCCAAAACTACTTTTCGATAATTAATCAATTTGGGGTCCCTTGTCTCCCATTCACCCCTAAGCTGGTATATTACCAACGCAGAATCTCCATATACTTCCAGAGTTCTAATTTTTCGCTCTCTGGCCGCTTGAATCCCCATGATGCATGCTTCATACTCAGCCATATTGTTCGTACAGTTAAAATCCAACATGTGAATGGATAATGGTCACCATTTGGGGATACCAAGACTGCCCCAATTCCATTTCCTACCGCATGCGCTGTCAAAGTTCATCTTCCATGGACGTTCTTTAATAGTTGCCACATACATCAACTCTTCATTAGGTAAATCAAAGCTTAATGGCTCATAATCTTCTAGAACTCTGCGCGCCAGAAATTCTGCTATCACGCTTCCTTTTATAGCCTTTTGACTCACATAGACTATGTCAAATTCTGAAAGCAATATTTGCCACCTTGCCATTCTTCCATTTAGTGTTGTTGACTCTATCATGTACTTTAATGGATCAAGTTTTGAAATTAGCCAAGTCATATGATATAACATATATTGCCTCAACCTTCGAGTCGTCCAGATTAAAGTACAACACAATTTTTCAATTGGTGAATATTTCATCTCACACTCTGTGAATTTCTTGCTGAGGTAGTATATCGCCTTCTCTTTTCTTCCCGACTCATCATGTTGGCCAAGCACATATCCCATAGAATTACTAAACACTGATAAGTACAGAATTAATGGTCTATCTGGACTAGGCAGAGATAACACTGGAGCATTTAACAAGTATTGCTTAACCTTATCAAAAACATTCTGGCATTCCTCATCCCAAGTACCTTGGTTGTGTTTTCTAATGAGGCGAAATATAGGATCACATTTCTCGGTTAATTGCAAAATAAATAAGCAATATAATTCAATCTTTTAAGAAAACCCTGAACTTCCTTCTGAGTACATGGTGAAGGCAATTCTCGTATGGCTCTAACTTTGTCTGAGTCAAATTCTATTCCTTTTTCGCTGACCACAAAGCCCAATAACTTCCCCAACCTAGCTCCGAGGATGCACTTTGCCAGATTAAGCTTCAACTGAAATTTCCTTAATCTCAGGAATAACTTCCTCAAAACTTCAATATTCTCCCTTTCTGTTCGAGATTTAGCAATCATGTCATCAACATACACTTCAATCTCCTTATGCATCATATCGTGAAATAAGGTTACCATAACCCTTTGATATGTTGTCCCTGCATTCTTTAATCCGAAGGGCATTACCTTGTAACAAAAGGTGCCCCATAATGTTATAAAGGTGGTTTTATCCATGTCCTCAGGATGCATCTTTATCTGATTGTACCCTGAGAAACCATCCATAAAGGAGAACAACGAATATCCTACTGTATTGTCCACTAAAGTGTCGATGTGCGGTAAGGGAAAGTTGTCCTTTGGGCTAGCTTTATTCAGATTTCTGTAGTCAACACACATTCGTACCTTCCCATCCTTCTTAAGGACAGGCACAATGTTGGCCACCCATTCCGAATACTTAACCTCTTGTAGGAATCTAGCATCAAACTACTTTTTGACTTCATCTTTTATTTTCAGCACAATATCAGGCCTCATCTTTCGCAATTTTTGTTAGACTGGCTTGCAATCTTGTCTAATAGGGAGGCGATGTACTACGATATCAGTATTCAAACCCGGCATATCCTCATATGACCATGCAAAGATATTTTTGAATTCCCGTAGTAGCTCAACAAGGTCTTGTCTCGTTTCCTTAGCAATATGTGTGCCAATTTTCACCTCCTTCCCTTCCCCCAAGGCTACATTCTCTATTGCATCTTTCTCATGGGGTAGGGTTTGTTTCTCCTTTTGTTTCACCATTCTCAATAGATCTGGAGAATATCATAATCCTTGTCATCTTCAAAATCCTAAAATTCTTCCAAACACATGTCTTGCTCAAAAGAGACTCTAGGATTTGTAATATCAATGCTCATGTCATTGATATCTAGAGACCTTCGGGGTACGAAAGAATGTACAAAGAATGAATTTTCGGAACGTTTTTTTTATGTTATGAATGAAATGAAAGAATGTAAAGGTTAAAAGAATATTGAATGGTATAGAATATTTACTTGAATTGATAACAAAAGTTACGTTTTATTGAAATGTAAATATCTGAACATGAGCCTATTTTACAAATGAAATCTTACTACTCCTAGGCTTTAGAGCAATAAGAGCGTTCTAGAAATTACTCTGAAGAATCTTTAAAAACTACAGGAAGTTCCTCTGCAACCCAATTATCAAAGAGCTTCCCGATTCATAAGGGCGAATGCCCTCAAGGTTTCCTCTTTCAGACTCTTCATTATACACAGCATTGATGTAACAACCTCTTTTTTTAAGCAACCCTCCTTTAGGGTGAATTATCCCTCCTGATACAAAGGTTTAGGATATATGGGGGAATGTTATTGATTCCCACTCTACTTCTTTTCCGCTTAAACGTGCCCTTCTCCTTTCTTAACGCTTCTCCAATTCCCTCCTCCTTTGCTTTTGATCTGGCCTGAAACCCAAACCAAAATGGTCTCTCTTCTCCTTTAACTCTGGAATTTGAATCCCTCTTTGAAGATATCTTCCCAATCCTTTTCCTAGCAAGGCTCCTCTTCCCATTGTCATTTGCAAACCCATCCTTGTAGTTCTGGATATCTTGGGTATCGGCACCTCATTCCCCTCTGAAATGAATATTGCGTTGATGAATTCTAATGAACAGAAAGAGCATTCAATTGCCTCCTCGTTTGCTTCTACATAGGGTGCACTACTGGTAACTGACGCTATAATGTCCTCCTCCGCATTTATAGTGTGACCAACCGTCCATCAGCTACTAACTTTAATTTTTGGTGCAGAGATGAGGGCACCACTCCTGCCGAATGTATCCAAGGCCTCCCCAACAGGCAATTGTAAGAGGGCTTGATGTCCATCACTAAAAAGTCCACCTCATACGTGTTTGGCCCAATCATTAAAGGAATATCAATTCTTCCCATGACCTTTCTCTCCGTGCCATCAAATGCTCGCACTACATTATGGCATGCTTTCATGTGAGAACTGACAATGGGTAATCTGTTTAGTGTGGACAACGGCATGACATTTAAGGCTGACCCATTATCAATAAGCACACTCGGCAATGTATATCTTTTGCAGCGAGTGGTAATATGCAAAGCCTTAGCTGATCCCATGCATACCGGTGGGATTTTATCATTGTTGAAATAAATGAAATTGTCAGTACTTATGTTACTAACCAATCGATCCAACTTGTTGACGGATATATCATTAGTAACATAAGTCTCATTGATCACATTCATTAATGCTTCCCGATGTGCCTCTGAACTTAGAAGCAAAGCCAACACTGATATACAAGCTGGTTGTTTGCGCAATTGTTCAACCACGCTGTACTCACTGTGTTTTAAGAATTTTAAAAATTCTCTGGCTTCTTCTTCCTTCACTGGCTCATTAACCAGTGTCTCGGTCCCTTTTCCTTTGTCTAAAGCTTTTTCTTTTGCAGGCTCAACTTTGACGCCTTCTGCATCATAGCGCTTCCCACTACATGTGTAAGAACCCTCACCTTGAGCTTTCTTAGAAGCACTAGCTATATCCTCCTTCTCCGGCATTGACACATGGCAGTTATAATTCCAGGGTACCCTCTTGTTATCCTTATAAAGAAAGGAAACAAGTTTATGAATGATGACTTTCGGTACCGTTGGTGTTTCAACTTCATTACTTCCTGGTAAGGAAATAATAATCCTCGGCCGGTTTTGATTCTTCAGTGCACCTTCTAATGTGCATATATGTCCCTCATTTGAGCCAACTTCATAACATTCTAGCTCTTTGTTGTCCATAAGGCTTTGTACCAAGGCCTTAAACTCATTGTATTTCTGGATCTCGTGCCCCTCTTCAGCATGGAACTCACAGTAGTCCCTTCCTCCTTTACTCCTCTCTTTAGAGATTATCATCTCTCTTTTCACCATTTCTTCCCAAATCATTTTCATCGACGTTCTCACCTCGGACACGCCCTCTTTAATCCTTCTCATACCCGTATCCCTAACTGCATTTACGCCTTGATCACCATGATTTGGCAACGGGTTCTCTGTACTAGGGGTGTTGTTAAATTTTACGACCCCCATCTTGATTAGTCTTTCCACTGCATTCTTAAAACCAGTGTAATTTTCAATTGAATGCCCAGATATCCCCGCATGGTACTCACATTTGGCGTTTGCATCATACCATTTGGGATATGGGGGGTTGTAACGGTTTCAAATGAAAAGGGGCTATTGCATGTGCATTGAATAAACTTTGATAAAGCTCCCAATATGATACTGGGATAGGCATAAATGAGATCTTTTCAGAATTCTGTCTCGAACCAGATCCCTGCTTTTGAGAACATTGTTGTCCAACCATATTTACTCTGGGCTGACTAACCGTAACCGCTTTTGAATTATAACTACTCGTATTATTCACCTCATTATCCTTCCTTCTTGAGGCCAATCTTTTAGTAGCTTCCCCCTCTATCTTGCCACCTCTTATGGCGTTCTCAATCATTTCTCCCGCCATAACTATATCGGCAAAACTCTTGGTGGTACTTCCAATCATGTGGGTAATGAATAGGGCCTTTAAAGTGTTGATGAACAGCATAGTAGTCTCTTTCTCCAAGAGCGGTGGTTGAACCTGCATGGCAACCTCTCTCCACCTCTGGGCATATTGCCTAAAACTTTCATTAGGCTTCTTTTCCATGTTTTGCAAGGTAATTCTATCAGGAATCATGTCAGTCACATGATTATATTGCTACATAAAATCTTGCGCTAAGTCTCTCCAAGAACCGATCCTTGCCCGACTTAGTTGATTATACCACCTAGCCGTTGCCTCAACCAAACTATCCTGAAAATAATGGATCAATAATTGATCTTTATTTACATAACCAGTCATCCGTCTGCAAAACATGGTAATATGGGCTTCCGGGCAAGTAGTCCCATTGTACTTCTCGAATTCTGGCATTTTGAACTTATGGGGAAGCACCAAATCTGGGACTAAACTCAAGTCCTTAGCATCCATTCCCTGAAGATTATCAGTGTTTTCTAGTGCCCTAAATTTCTCCGCTAATCATCTGCAACGTTCCTCTAATTGCCTTGATGATTCGAGTCTCATTTCTTCCCTCTCAGCTACATCTAGATCAGGGATAACCAAATTGGCAGGATTGTCTCCAGGTTTGAATCCTAAACTAGTTTGAAAGTTTATGGGTATTCCAACATCGACTTGACCCTGTTGAGGCCTTATTGTGACATACGGCCCTCGGGGATATACCTCAGGTTGGGTTTGTACGTGAGGTGGAGTGAAACCAGGAGGATGACCCTCGTTATCCTCTTCAATGGTAGTAATAGGGGCTTTTCCTTTATCTGTTCTTCCCCTTAGCAGCTGAGCCATCTTAGTCATCATATTCCTTTGAGCCTCCAACATTTGATCCTTCATCTCTTGTTGGATTTTTTCCAATTGCTCCTGTAACTGTTCTTGCATTTCTTTCTGAATCTGCTCAAGTCTTTGATCCATATTCTTTGACTTAGCGCGTGTACCGTAAGGATGTGTTGCTTCTAGATTTTCTTGCTCTTACTCTCTCTTTCTCCCTAATAATTTTAACTAATTAGGGTCTTTCTATAAACTTGAATGCATATGATGTGATGAGATGCAAATGCATGAATGCTAAAAGATATCGATTCTGATTCAGTTTCTTTTTAGAAAATGTTATTTAAGAAACAAAAATCTTTACACAAAATATATTACAAATACGCCTTTGTCCTCAAGCCCAAGGTTTTAACCCCATCCAACAATAAAGCTAACTCTAGACCTCTATCTGACACTAACTCATATTTTGTACTCAATACATTAGCTTGTGCTGCTAGGTCTTGTAAATGATCAGCAACCTCTCGAATCTGGACTATAGCTTCTCCCATGAGATAATCCCTATCTCCAACTTAATCTTGAAGATGGTGAAGTTCTCCCTTCCACTATTCTTCTCTTGCCTCGAGCTGTTCAATCCGTAGCTCACAGCCCTATAGTGCTGCTTCTAACCCTCCAATATTGTGCTTCATTTCCTTGATCTTATCCAAGCTTGCCTTTAACTCGACCGCAGAGTTACGACTTCGGTGATGATGAAGAGATCGTCCAAGCTTAGCCATCTTAGTTTTTAATCCTTGATTTTCCTTCTCTAGGGCCTGATTACGCGACTGCATCTCTTGGAACTTTTTCTCCTAATACTCGGCTTTGGTTTTTTCTTCTTAGACCTCTTGTTGCCACTGCTCTGAAGACTTCCTCAATTCAGCTCTCTTCAATGATAGTTGTGTCTTCTTATACTGCGTCTTCAAGTCATCTCGGTCTTCCTCAATCTTCCTCTTTTCTTTCCTTACTTTTTCGACCTCGATTTTCTAAACGTCAATGTCTAAAATTAGGTACATCTTTTCCTCTTCAAGCCTCTCTATCTTTCTTTCAAGCTCCAAACTCTTCCTCTTGAACTCTTGCTTTGTGACCTCTAACTCTGATGGAATCACTCGTAACTTCTCCTCCATTGATTGAGCAGCCTCCAAACGTGGTCTAGGGATGTTATCATTGACCCTGTTACTAAACCACCCTTTGTATTCAAAAGTTGTCGTCGGTCCTTTAGTCAGAATCTTCATACAGCAAACCTTCTTCCAAGCTTCAGAGATTTCTCGCATCTTCTTCTTATAATGATCACCTTTATATGAGAAGTCACTCTGAGCTAGCCCTTGTGTTGTCGGTATAAACTGTTCTGCCTTGTATTGCCTTAGGATGTGACGTCCCTAATTTGACCCTAGTCGGGAAGTGGTGTCGGGATCGTTAAACCGAGTCTTATAAGTAATTAGAAGTTATATTTTATGTTTATGATGTTAGCAAATGCATGTGTGAAAGTTGCATGCATTAATTTGATCATTTCCATGTGAATTTATTTAGATGGACTTATATGAAACATTATTGAAAGGTGATAGGCCAATCTTCAAAGGTCTAATAGTACATGCATGCAAAAGAATGGTTTTGCATGTCAATTTACCCAAAGAGAGGGAAGTGGCCGCCATGGTGATGAATATATAAAAGAAAACATGTCTTAAACATGTTTTGCTAGTGGTGGATGTTAGAAATAATAAAATAAGAGTATGGAAAAAAACAAAAAAAAAAAGTGTTCATCTTTCTCCATAGCCCTTGGCCGAATATCCTAAAGAAAGAAAAGAAAAAAATTTGTTCATCTATTTTCACTTCTTGGCCGAAAATACTAAGGAAAAAGGGGGAGGATTTTTGCTTCATGCTTGGTTTAGAAGAGATCTAGAAGGAGATTTGGCTAAATTGCATCAAGATTAAGGTATGTATGAGGTTGTGTTGGGAGTTTCATGCATGTTTTGGTTGCTAACTTGATGTGCATGTTAGCCATGGCTCAAATCTTTGTTATGCCATTGAAATGGTATTTGGCCAAAGTTGTTATGGTGATAAAGCCATTGCATGCTAAGTGTGAAGCTTGATGATGATGCATGCAATGATGGATTGTCTACTCTTGAGTAAGATTTTGAGTTTTCTTTTGTTCAACCATGATTGAAGTTAAAAGGGCATGATTTTCATATTCGCCATGATGCATTCATGAGCATGATTCATGCTTCTTGCATGTTAGTTAAAATTTGTGTTTTGGATGGCTATGGACACCTTGAAATTCGCCATGCTCATATATGTATATATATGTTTGCACATGATGTTTTGGTTATGAAGGAAGTGATGAATATGTTTGTTTAAAGAAGAAGATGTTGAAGAATAATTGTGAAATTGCAAGCACATTCTACCTAGCACACATATGAGTGCTTGATGCTATATTATAAGTTTTGAGCTACAATATGCAAAGCATTAACTAGTAAAATGCATGCTGTTTTTGTGAGGTATTAAGTGCATAATTGGCCTCAACATGTACATGAATATTCGGCCTTGGGTAGCCTATTGAAGGCCTTAGCTTTTCCTTGATGCTCGAATAAATTGTATTGAATTGCTTGATGTAGTATAAAATGTGCATGACCATTGTGTATTCAAGCTAAAGGGTGGCCATATGACCATTTAAACTCCTTGTCATATTCGCCATAAGCTAGCACAATGAGGTTTTAATAAATTGAATTTGTTTGAATTAGCTCAAGAGCTTAGAGGGCCACAATTGGACAAGGGAAGGAGAAAGTGATCGAATAGCCGTAAAAGCCGCTCGACAACATCCGAGGTAAGTCCTCAAGAAGTGACCCTACTTCAATTATGTGAAATGATGTATGGATGTGTATTGATTATTGATTATGTGTGTATGAGTATTTGAATGATACCGGGCTAAGTCCCAAGGCGATTATGCTAGTGATCATAATTGTGTTTGAGCCTTAGTAACGAAAATGAAATATGTATGTCCAATGATTATTGATGTATGTGCGCATGAGAAATTGAATGATATCCGGCTAAGCCCAAGACGTTAATGTGGAAATTATATCCGGGTTAAGACCAAGGCAATTGTGCTAGTGGCTACATCCGGCTAAGACCAAGGTATTCGTATGAAGTCATTCTATCCGGCTAAGACCAAGGCATTTGTGCACGTGGTTATATCCGGTTATATTCAAGAATCTTGGGCTGGAGGTGAGTGTTGGTTGCTGTAATGAATTCAATTAGTACGCTCGAAAAGCCCAAAGAATAAGGTACGCTTATATGTGCATTGGAAAGTCGACATGTTTGAGCAACATTCGCCAATCGCCTAACTAATTTCAGCTATTGAATTGATCGATACTTTGTGAAAGTATATAATGATGAAGTGTGAAGTAAGAATGACTATGTGAATGTGTATTAATGGAATGATGCATTTGGTTATGTGAATGTATTGCTTTAATTAAAGCTGATTATATTCCTTGAGACTTACTAAGCATAAAATGCTTACCCCGCTGCTTTGGCTCTCTGCTTTATAGATTTCGCCGATAGCAATCGGATTCGGGATCAATAAAGTCAAGTCATCCACACTATCAACGCCTCTATTTTGGTATAAATTTTGGTTGAACTTTGAAATGGCATGTATAGGACTACCCTTGTTGGTTTAAAAATGTGGTGATGTATATGTATACGGCCATGCGAAAATGGCTCGTAAAAGGAAGCATGAACTTAGACTATTTGTGGTTTGTATGTATATATATGGTGTCATGATGTGATTATGGATTGGAAATGGGAGTGTTGGTCACATGATCAGCCATTGGTATGGTTAAAATGATCATATATGAACCTATGTATGGCAAGACTAGTTGGTTCATGGAGACTACAAAATAGGTAAGACCTACCTTAAAATGTAAGTTGCCACTGCAAAGGACGTGAATGTGAAAAATCACCAAAATGTGAATGTAAATGAACCTTGATGAGTCTATTTTCATATGGAAGAAACGAAATGGTCATAGGAGTTCTGTGTTAAGAGATATGAAAGCTATTGTGAGACAGGGCAGAACGGTTTCGGGTCCCCTGTCACAACTTTAAAAATTTACTATAAATTATCCAGAAAGAATTAGGAGTCATGCCTTATATGTACAGATTCCATTTTGAGTCTAGTTTCATTAGAAACAAACGACACCAGTATTAAAGCCCTGTACAGAGAGATATTCAAGTTATAGCGCGCGAAGGTCAGAGCAGTCGATCCCTGTAACATGGGCGACTTTAACTAATAAACTATACCAATTGGCCCAACTAAAATTCTAGAAATAAATCCATGGATGGATATATGAGTCTAAATTCAGGAAAATTTACAAAACCAGTTTCCGAGTTTTGAAACTCGAGATATGATTTTAAGGCGACGGTGACGCAGCTTTTCCACTCGATTGGAAATGTCAAATTGGTGGCAAAACATGTGAACTTGGCTTGTTAACCTCGTGTCCGATAACCGGCGATGGTCTCGGTTCGGGTGTTACAATTTTATTGGTATCTCGAGCCACGGTTTAGTCGATTCTAGGACTACCATGATGTGTTTGGGGTCTAGCTATACATGCCATTAAATGATGAATCGATAGTGTGGTGATTTCGACAATTTGACTTTGTGTTTGTTTATAGCAATGGATCCCGATCCCAACCGAGCGATAGCTGATGATGTGGAGAGTGTGGCGCTGCTCCCGCGCAAGGGACAAGACCGAGGACTCTCAACCTATGGCCAAGAATCCGAATGACGAGGCTAGGCAAGCCTTTTATAGTGTGATGAACGAATGGTTTAATCAATACATTCGAACTAACACTACTGTTCCACAACCTCCATTCCCGACAAATGCAACCCCGCACCTACAATACCTCCGGTGGATCGACCAAATAAGGTCAAGTAAGCCCCAATCGATAGGATTCGAAAACATGGGGCTACTGAATTTAAGGCTACGGATGATGATGATGCCGAAGCGAGCTGAATTTTGGTTGGATAACACTATCCGGTGCTCGATGAGCTATCCTGCATACACCGATGAGTGCTTAAAGTGTACCATCTCCTTGCTACGTGAGTCCGCCTACTATTGGTGGAGTACTCGACTCGTGGTACCTAGAGAGCAAGTGACTTGGGAATTCTTTCAAACCGAGTTCCAAAAAAGTATATCATCGAGATTCATCGACCAAAAGCGAAGGAATTCCTTGACCTTAAGCAAGGTTCTATGTCGCCATCGATCACGAACGAAAATTTGTGAGGCTTAGCCAGACACGCGAGAATGCATTTCGTCCAAGCCATTATGTAAACGCTCGAGGATGGGCTGAATGATGATATAAGGATGTTCGTTGGCATTCTCGAGATACGAGAGTTCGTAGTACTTGTTGAGCGAGCTTGTAAAGACGAAGAGCTTAGAAAGGAGAAACAAAAAAGTGATGTGGGAACCGGAGAATTCGAAGAGGTCCTCGGAAAGTCTCTTCAACAAGCATCAAAGAGATTTCGAGATGATGCGAGCCGGTCTAGAGCGTTTGGGCTTTTCTAGACGAGGACGCGATCGACCCCGTGACCACACGAGTCACTTCGATCGCCAGTGGTGGAAATGATCGCCGAGAGAGGGCGGAGTGTCCACATTGTGGCAAATGGCATTCGGGGAGCTGTTGGTTTCGTGATCGCTCCTGCTATAAGTGTGGGTCGGCCGACCACTTTATGAAGGATTGCCCGAGGATGCATGAAGAATGTAAGTCGAGTGGAAACCCGGTGCTACCATCGCCGAGGTAGGCCACCTAGAAATATGGGCAATGTCAGTGGCGGTCAAAGAGGATCTAGAGATGCTACCATCAGATCTGAGGCTCGTGCTCCTGCAAGGACTTATGCCATACGCGCACGTGAGGATGCTGCCTCTCCAGATGTCATTACCGGTACTTTCACTCTTTTCAATACAAATGTGATTGCTTTGATTGACCCTGGTTCTACTCATTCATATATATGTGAAACCTTAGCATCCAGTAAGACTTTGCCTATTGAGTCTCATCGAGTTTGTAATTCGGTGTCAAACCCTTGGGTCATTACGTGCTTGTCAACAAAGTGTGCAAGAAAAGTCCCCTAGTGTTCCGAGGTTCTTGTTTTCCGCGGACTTGATGCTTTTGCCGCTCGATGAGTTCGACGTTATTCTTGGTTTGGATTAGTTGACCATGCACGATGCGGTTGTAAATTGCAAGAGCAAGACTATCGATTTGAGGTGCGCGAATAATGAAATAATTCGAGTTGAGTCTACGGACTTAAAAGGGTTGCCACCGTAATATCGCGATGTTGGCCCAAAATATGTAAGAAAAGGGTGCGGCGTACCTTGCATACGTGTTTCGATGACAAGGAATCGTAAAAGAAACCCGAATCGTGTCGGTGGTTTGTGAATACCAGATGTTTTCCCCAAGAATTGCCGGGTTTACCACTGTTCGGAAATAGAATTTGGCATCGAATTGGTACCGGTACCACTCCAATTTCGATAGCTCCGTATCGTATGGCACCAACGAATTAAAGGAGTTGAAAGCTCGGTTGCAAGAATTGGTGGATAGAGGTTTTGCTCGCCCGAGTTGTTCGCCTTTGGGTGCGCCAAGATTGTTCGTGAAAAGAAGGATGGAACCATGCGGTTGCAGATCGACTATCGTCGACTTAATAAAGCGACGATAAAGAACAAATATCCGCTGCCACGTATCGATGACTTGTTCGATCAACCAAGGGAGCCTCGGTGTTCTCGAAAATAGATTTGAGATCGGGCTATTATCAATTGCGAATCCGAGATTCGGACGCACCCAAGACCGCCTTCGAATGAGATATGGTCACTATGAGTTCCTAGTGATGCCGTTTGGGCTCACTAATGCCCTCGGTATTTATGGATTTAATGAATCGGATCTTCGCACCATATTTGGATCGATTCGTAGTCGTGTTCATTGATGACATCTTGGTCTATTCAAGAAATGAGACCGAACATCTTGAACACCTGCGGTTAGTGCTGCAAATTTTACGGGATAAGCAATTATATGCTAAGTTCAGCAAGTGTGAGTTCGGTTAAGAGAGGTTAGCTTCTTGGGTCATGTGGTATCTGATCGGGTATTCGAGTTGACCGAATAAAATTTCAGCCATACTTAATTGGAAGCCTCAGAAATATTCTCGAGGTTCGAGCTTTTTGGGGCTTGCTTAGGTTATTACCGACGATTTGTAAAGGTTTTTCAATGATAGCCACGCCGATGACGGCTACTCCAAAAGGATGTTAAGTTCGAATGGCGGAGAAATGTCAAAAAGTTTCGATCAATGAAAACTTATTTGATGAAGCCCCAATTCTAGTGCAACCCGAGTCCAAGCAAAGAGTTTGTCATCTATAGCGACGCCTCCCTACTTGGGTTAGGTTGTGTATTGATGCAAGAAGGTCGAGTTGTGGCCTATGCGTCGAGGCAATTAAAGCCACATGAGAAAAATTATCCGACCCATGATCTCGAATTGGCCGCCATCGTATTCGCTTTAAAGATTTGGCGACATTACTTATTTGGTGAAAGGTGCCATGTGTACTCGGATCACAAAAGTCTCAAATATTTGATGACCCAAAGAGACTTAAATCTGCGACAAAGACGTTGGCTCGAGCTGTTAAAGGATTATGAGTGGTCATTGACTATCACCCGAAAGGCGAATGTGGTTGCAGATGCCTTGAGTCGTAAATCATTATTCACTTTACGAGCGATAAATGTGCACTTGTCTGCTCGATCCGATAAAGTGTGTTAGTGGCTGAATTGAAAGCCAAACCATTATTGACACATCAAATTCGAGAAGCTCGTAAAGTCGACGACGAGTTGGTCGCAAACGGGTGAGTGTGTTCGAACAAGGATTCGGAGTTTCAAATCGATGATGACGATTGTTTGAGGTTCAAAAGTCGTCTGTGTGTTCCAAAGAATTGAACTCATTTCGATAATTCTGAATGAAGCCCATTGTAGCCGAATGGCAATCCACCGGGAGTACGAAGATGTACAATGATTTGAAACGTCGGTTTTGGTGGCATGGTATGAAGCGAGACATCTCCGACTTTGTTTGAGATGTTTAATATGTCAACAAGTGAAAGCGGAACATCAGTGCCTTGAGATTACTTCACCAATCACGATACCCGAGTGGAAATGGGATCGAGTCACAATGGACTTTGTATCCGGACCGCCATTGTCGCAAGTAAGAAGGATGCGGTTTGGGTCGTGGTAGATAGATTGACTAAGTCGGCCTACTTTGTCCCCCGACGCACGGATTTTTCAATGGACAAATTAGCCGAATTGTACGCTTCTCGATTGTGAGATTACACGGGTGCCTATTTCCATCGTGTCGGATAGAGATCCGAGATTTACCTCACGATTTTGGAAAAAGTTGCAAGAAGCTTTGGGTACCAAGTTGCATTTCAGACCGCCTTTCACCCCAAACCGATGGTCAATCCGGAGCGGATAATTCAGATACTTGAGGATATGTTAAGATGTTGCGTCCTCGAGTTTAGTGGTTCATGGGAAGCGGTATTTGCCGTTGATTGAATTCGCCACAACAACGACTTTCAATCAAGTATTAAGATGGCACCTACGAGGCCTTGTACGGTCGTAAATGCCGTACACCATTGTTTTGGACCGAGCTCGGTGAAAGCAAGATTTTCGGGTGGATTTGATTAGAGATGCTGAACAGAAAGTGAAAGTAATCCGTGAAAGTCGAAGATAGCCTCCGATCGTCGAAGTCGACGCGGATCTGAAGCGTAAGGATATCGAGTATCGTGGGTGATAAAGTGTTTCTCAAGGTATCGCCTTGGAAAAGATACTCAGATTCGGCCGTAAGGGCAAGCCGAGCCCGAGGTTCATTGGGCCATATGAGATATCCGAGCGAGTCGGCCCCTGTGGCATATCGTTTGATTTTGCCCCGAACTCAAAAGGTTCACGATGTCTTTCACGCTTCGATGCTTCGACGCTATAGATCCGATCCATCGCACGTGATTAGTCCATCAGAAATTGAAATTCAAGCTAATATAAGTTATGAGAAAGAACCGATTCGTATCCTATCACGAGAAGTGAAAGAGTTGCGAAACAAGCGGGTTCCGCTGGTGAAAGTGTTATGGCTCAAGCACGGGATAGAAGAAGCTACTTGGGAGACCGAGAACTCTATGAAAGAGCGATATCCAAACCTATTTACCGGTAAGATTTTCGGGGACGAAAATTTCTTAAGTGGGGGAGAGTTGTGACGTCCCTAATTTGACCCTAGTCGGGAAGTGGTGTCGGGACCGTTAAACCGAGTCTTATAAGTAATTAGAAGTTATATTCTATGTTTATGATGTTAGCAAATGCATGTGTGAAAGTTGCATGCATTAATTTGATCATTTCCATGTGAATTTATTTAGATGGACTTATATGAAACATTGTTGAAAGGTGATAGGCCAATCTTCAAAGGTCTAATAGTACATGCATGCAAAAGAATGGTTTTGCATGTCAATTTACCCAAAGAGAGGGAAGTGGCCGGCCATGGTGATGAATATGGGCAAAAGAAAACATGTCTTAAACATGTTTTGCTAGTGGTGGATGTTAGAAATAATAAAATAAGAGTATGGAAAAAAAAAACAAAAAAAAAGTGTTCATCTTTCTCCATAGCCCTTGGCCGAATATCCTAAAGAAAGAAAAGAAAAAAATTTGTTCATCTATTTTCACTTCTTGGCCGAAAATACTAAGGAAAAAGGGGGAGGATTTTTGCTTCATGCTTGGTTTAGAAGAGATCTAGAAGGAGATTTGGCTAAATTGCATCAAGATTAAGGTATGTATGAGGTTGTGTTGGGAGTTTCATGCATGTTTTGGTTGCTAACTTGATGTGCATGTTAGCCATGGCTCAAATCTTTGTTATGCCATGGAAATGGTATTTGGCCAAAGTTGTTATGGTGATAAAGCCATTGCATGCTAAGTGTGAAGCTTGATGATGATGCATGCAATGATGGATTGTCTACTCTTGAGTAAGATTTTGAGTTTTCTTTTTGTTCAACCATGATTGAAGTTAAAAGGGCATGATTGTCATATTCGCCATGATGCATTCATGAGCATGATTCATGCTTCTTGCATGTTAGTTAAAATTTGTGTTTTGGATGGCTATGGACACCTTGAAATTCGCCATGCTCATATATGTATATATATGTTTGCACATGATGTTTTGGTTATGAAGGAAGTGATGAATATGTTTGTTTAAAGAAGAAGATGTTGAAGAATAATTGTGAAATTGCAAGCACATTCGCCTAGCACACATATGAGTGCTTGATGCTATATTATAAGTTTTGAGCTACAATATGCAAAGCATTAACTAGTAAAATGCATGCTGTTTTGTGAGGTATTAAGTGCATAATTGGCCTCAACATGTACATGAATATTCGGCCTTGGGTAGCCTATTGAAGGCCTTAGCTTTTCCTTGATGCTCGAATAAATTGTATTGAATTGCTTGATGTAGTATAAAATGTGCATGACCATTGTGTATTCAAGCTAAAGGGTGGCCATATGACCATTTAAACTCCTTGTCATATTCGGCCATAAGCTAGCACAATGAGGTTTTAATAAATTGAATTTGTTTGAATTAGCTCAAGAGCTTAGAGGGCAACAATTGGACAAGGGGAAGGAGAAAGTGATCGAATAGCCGTAAAAGCCGTTCGACAACATCCGAGGTAAGTCCTCAAGAAGTGACCCTACTTCAATTATGTGAAATGATGTATGGATGTGTATTGATTATTGATTATGTGTGTATGAGTATTTGAATGATACCCGGGCTAAGTCCCGAAGGCGATTATGCTAGTGATCATAATTGTGTTTGAGCCTTAGTAACGAAAATGAAATATGTATGTCCAATGGTTATTGATGTATGTGCGCATGAGAAATTGAATGATATCCGGCTAAGCCCCAAAGACGTTAATGCTGAAATTATATCCGGTTAAGACCAAGGCAATTGTGCTAGTAGCTACATCCGGCTAAGACCAAGGCATTCGTGCAAGTCATTCTATCCGGCTAAGACCAAGGCATTTGTGCACGTGGTTATATCCGGTTATATTCAAGAATCTTGGGCTGGAGGTGAGTGTTGGTTGCTGTAATGAATTCAATTAGTACGCTCGAAAAGCCCAAAGAATAAGGTACGTTTATATGTGCATTGGAAAGTCGACATGTTTGAGCAACATTCGCTCAATCGTCTAACGAATTTCAGCTATTGAATTGATCGATACTTTGTGAAAGTATATAATGATGAAGTGTGAAGTAAGAATGACTATGTGAATGTGTATTAATGGAATGATGCATTTGGTTATGTGAATGTATTGCTTTAATTAAAGCTGATTATATTCCTTGAGACTTACTAAGCATAAAAATGCTTACCCGCTGCTTTGGCTCTGTTTTATAGATTTCGCCGATAGCAATCGGATTCGGGATCAATAAAGTCAAGTCATCCACACTATCAACACCTCTATTTTGGTATAAATTTTGGTTGAACTTTGAAATGGCATGTATAGGACTACCCCTTGTTGGTTTAAAATGTGGTGATGTATATGTATACGGCCATGCGAAAATGGCTCGTAAAAGGAAGCATGAACTTAGACTATTTGTGGTTTGTATGTATATATATGGTGTCATGATGTGATTATGGATTGGAAATGGGAGTGTTGGTCACATGATCAGCCATTGGTATGGTTAAAATGATCATATATGAACCTATGTATGGCAAGACTAGTTGGTTCATGGAGACTACAAAATAGGTAAGACCTACCTTAAAACAGAAGCTGCCAGCTGCAGTGACGTGAATGTGAAAAATCACCAAAATTTGTAGGAATAGTATTAAATAGTGAATAAGCTATGTAAATGAACCTTGATGAGTCTATTTTCATATGGAAGAAACGAAATGGTCATAGGAGTTACAGGTTAAGAGATATGAAAGCTATTGTGAGACAGGGCCAGAACGGTTTCTGGGTCCCCTGTCACAACTTTAAAAATTTACTATAAATTATCCAGAAAGAATTAGGAGTCATGCCTTATATGTACAGATTCCATTTTGAGTCTAGTTTCATTAGAAACAAACGACACCAGTATTAAAGCCCTGTACAGAGAGATATTCAAGTTATAGCGCGCGAAGGTCAGAGCAGTCGATCCCTGTAACATGGGCGACTTTAACTAATAAACTGTACCAATTGGCCCAACCAAAAATTCTAGAAATAAATCCATGGATGGATATATGAGTCTAAATTCAGGAAAAATTTACGAAACCAGTTTCCGAGTTTTGAAACTCGAGATATGATTTTTAAGGTGACGGTGACGCAGTTTTCCAGCCTGACTGGAAATGTCAAATTGGTGGCAAAACATGTGAACTTGGCTTGTTAACCCCTCGTGTCCGACACCGGCGATGGTCTCGGGTTCGGGGTGTTACATAGGACAAGTAATGATGCATAACCAACAACCCCCCAAATTCCGGAAAGAGGTACCCAATCAAAGTTCCCACAACGATAAAGGATTTCGCTAGGAGTCATCCAAGGGGCTTTCCACATAACATCTTCTTCTCGGAGGTTCTGGAGTATTTCTATCCACCTTTCTTCTATAATGTCATCCCTCCTCGGTATAGCTGCTGCTTCCTTTAGTGGAGAATAGTCTTTAAAGAACACCTGGCAAGGAACCTTATCAACCTTCCAAAAGTGACTGTAGAACCAAACTAACAACAATTGTGCACATCCAATGAATCTACCTTCACCAGCTCTCCGACACGCATTCAAGGATCTAAACGTCTCAGCTAGGATTGCAGGCACAGGCGTGTTCTGCTTACTAATTTGATCGAATAAATCTGCAACTGCCTCATCTATGTGCCTCATAGCCTTTGGGAAAATCATCAATCCATACATACTTAAAGCCAGGACATCAACCTTCTTTTTCACATCTGGGTGTGCCAATATCAAATCCCTCAAACTTGCCCATGGAATGCATTTTCCCTTTTGCTGGATTCGAGCTGCGGCCCACTGTTCACTCACCCCTGTAATTGTCATTAATTTCTTCACGAAAGTTGGGGGATTAGCAGCCCTAACATAAGCTTTGTTACATTGAATTTTTGGGCAGCGAAGCAAGGCCGTATACTCCTCCAAAGTAGGTACTAAGTCTACCTCTCCAAATGTAAAACAACTATAAGCAGGGTTCCAAAACTGTACCATAGCTCGAAACAGATGCTTATCTACCTTGATGTCTAGTAAATAGGGAAGATCTCCATAATTCTGATAGAAAAGCTGCTTAGCCTCGTCATCCCATTGGGCCCAAATGTCTCTCAACTCTTGAAACTCATTCTGTGTCGAATTAATGCGAGTGAAGTCTCATAACTCTGATGTATACCCCTCGGTAATACTATCTCCTTTCTATAACTGGGTTTTCTCTAACCAGGTACAGACAGAGGCATTGTCCTCCACTTTATCAAGATATTCGTTCCTCATTACAAAACTTTCTAACCCATGAATCGAACCGTGAATCAATACCTTTGAATGTTGAATGACATGCAATGATAGAAAAACAAAATAAATTAGTATCATATAAAAGTATAACAAACAAACACTTATAAGGGTAGTTTACTAAAAACTATCACCATAATCCCTAGGGTAAGCGCTTAAAGTTCACTATATGAGTTTCAGTTCTAAAGCGAGGGTACCTGAACCAGCAGATTCCTCGGTCCTCACCCATTATAAGCTCATATAAACCAAGTTCAGTTCAGGGGGACACATTTCCCTATGGCCATGCGGAGATAAAAATCTCACGAAGACATAGGTACAGTATCCCGGAAGCAATCCACTAGCTCATACGGAGGTGAAAACCTCACAAAAGCGTAGCTTCTCACTCCCACTTAAAGGTGCAACCACAGCGGTCATGTAAGTGCAATGTGCGAAATCAAAGTAACAACATATGCAGCAAACACATGAAAAATGATCGATATTTTAAAATTTCCAAACTTTTGACATTAAGACAAAAAAATTTAATTTCTTGGCTTGACTCTCTTATAAGTCCCCAACTAAGTCGCCAAGCTGTTGAAACCTCTTTTTAAAAGGCGAGGAGTATTTTGAAAACGGGAGTCGCCACCAACCTTTTAAAGTGTGATTTGATCACCTTATAAAACATTTTGGTCTACGAAATTATGAGAAAATGGGCTCGGGAGTCGGTTACGTATGAGGAAGGGTTAGCACCCTCGCAATGCCCAAAATTGGTACCAAATTGAATAGTTTTGTCTTAATGTCAAAAGTTTGAAAGAATTTAGAAATATGATCTCTTTTAAAACCGTAATAATTTGAGTTTAAAAAGCAAGATCCTTTCACTTCAAAGAATATAAACATCACATCCAGCATGTTTGGACACGATACTCTTAAACTTTCGTAACTGAAATCATCTTGAGATTTTCAAAAATTATTTAGAAGGATATTTTAGGCATTTAGACAAACGGGAAATCGCAACCAAGCATGTTAGGGCACTATTTCCCGAATTCCCTAGTACCAAAAACATTGCCTTATTTTTTAATTCCTTTGGATCGAATGAAATAATTTTTAAAGCAATGATATATTTAACATATTACAAAAGATTAATATTAAATAAACTAAGCTATATGATATACGCTTCAACATTTCACTCAAATGTAGTATAGAGAAAAAAATAAATAATGACGTAAATCACACAATATTCATTATCATTTTACGATATGTAATTGTAAATAACATACACATTCATGCATTATCATTCCATGCAAAATACAATGTAGCGAATAATGAATAGAATAATACCGTTATATAATATATGTGCAATAACATTTCATGCAAACACAACTTGGAATAATGCCATAAATAATCAATTTTCATGCAAATGTGTAAAAACAATAAATAATAACAAATAATTTATAAGATAAAATTATTATATTAAAATGATAAATACATAAAGGATACTAAAATAAACAAACAAATTATATATTGAAGGATAAAATCTAAATTCAATTCAAAAAGAATAAACGAAGTAAAAAAAATTTAACGATATATAAATAATTAAAAAATAATTTAAGAAACAATGGTCAATATATAAATTTAATAACTTAAATACTTAATATATATTTATAAAATATTAATATGTTAAATAGGAACAAAATTTCATGTTAAAATTTTAGAATATTACATACTAAACTTTAGATAATGATATATAAAATGTAATTTTCAATAATAATTAAAAATGTTAATTATACATAATAAATAGTTAATAATAAAAATAATATAATAATGTATAATAATTTACATATATAAATATAGTAAAATAAATAATATATAAAGTAAAATGTATATATAATAAAAATTTGTAAGAAACGTATATAATAATATAATATATAAATAAAATAATATACATTATTTTTATATATAACTAATGTTTATAAAAATAAATAATACATATAGTATTTTAAAATAAATTAAATATATATAAAAAGACTAAAATCTAATTTTATTAAAATTAGGGCTAATTACAAATAAATAAAAAAATTTTGGGCCTAATTGAAATACACATTAAAATCTGAGGGACTCACTGGGCAATTAGCCCTAATCCCTAAAAACGACGTCGTTCTCTAGAATAGATTTTAATGGCCATCGGGACTAAATTGAATCAAAAATAAAAGGTTAGGGCCAATTTAAAATAAAAATAAAATGAAATCATAAATTTAAAAAAAAACCGAAGGATCGATTGGGCAATTTGCCCATTTATCAAAAACACGCGGATCCTCCCCGGGTCATCGGGTTAACGCGCGGATCCTTTATTGAAACGGTGTCGTTTTAGTGCTTATTGAACTAAGCCAAAACGACACCGTTTTTGTAATTCTATATATGTCAAAACTTAACCCAAAATTCATTTTGTAATTAGTTTTTTAAAAAAAAAAACTTTGAAATCCTCTGAAAGAGGAGAAAAGGGGAGCCCTCCTGCCCTGGCCTTCGGCCTCCGGCCACTAGATTGCAAGCGTTCACGTGCTGTACGCGCCGCCGTACACGGCAGTTGGAAGGCTAAAAGCCTTCGTTCCTCTCGGTGAATCACAGGTAATCCCTTCTCCCTTTTAAACTAAACCGTTTTTTTAAAAAAAATGATTTATATGCGTTGAACAGAGAAGAAAAAAATATAACAAAATCACCCTTTTTAAGTAAACAACTGCTTCTTATTTCTTTCTTTTGTGTATATATGTATGTATATTTTTTTGTATCTGTAAAAATCGGTCCTTATTACAGTGAAATGATTCGGCTTTTATAGCCTCTATTTACAATTTTGGTTTATTCCTTATTCGATTTCTTTCCTTGTTTGCTGTGTTCTTCTTTCTCTTTTTGCAGGTGACGACGAGGAGACTAGTGATGATCGAGCACTGATAATGGCACACTGGTGTTGATTCGCGCACCGATCACGGCGTGATACGGGGCCTGGAATCACGGCATTGATGGAGGCATCGATTGAAGAGTGACGGTTGGAGTGCTTGCGGCGCCTAGGGTTTCTGAAACCCTAGGCCTTCTGTCTCCCGTTAACAGATTGGGCCACTTGGGCCCAGTGTATTTTGGGCAGCATTTGGTCTATAATACGGGCTTGGGTGTAATTGGGCACTGGGTAGTTTTTGGTATCTGGGCTAAGGGTTTTAGGCCTTTGGGTGCAACTAGGTATAAGGCTAATCGGGTCTTGGGCTATAAATGTAACTGGGTTTTGTAAATGGACTGTAAATGGACTTTATTATTTAATAAGTTTTTTTTGTTTTTTTTTACTTATTTATTTATTTATTTATGGGCCGACAAATTTGGGCTATTACATATATCTTTGAACATCTGACTTAAATCTAATTCTTGTGCAAATTTTGATAAGAATGAGCTTAATGGTTCAATGGTAAAGATTTAGCTTATAATTTAGTTTTGTGTTTGAATCTCCGTACAAGCAAATAGAATAAGTTTTATTTCCCGTTTGTGTTGTCCAAATAGTAGAGTTGGGGTTGAAATTAAATTCTAAAAGATAAGTACTTAGTTGGGATTTAATGGGATTCTAATTTTAGAATCATTATTCCTAAAAAAATTCTCTCACGTCTCCCTCACCCTTTTGTTCACATCACTTGTTTTTTTTCCCTTCTATTGGTTTTTTCCCACTTTCCCATATTTTGTTTCTTTTTCTTTTTGTTCTTTCTACTACTTTTACAATCTGCAATTCCTTGATTTGTTGGCTTCATTCTTTAAAGGTAAGGAATTATCATCTCTTACCCTGTTCTTCTGTTTAATTTACTTCATTAGGCGTTTGGGGTTTCAGAATTTTGGTGTCATGTTAACACTAGAGTTTTGTTTTACTTAATTATTTTGGTGTGCTTCTAGGAGGAGATCGAGAGGTGTTTGGTGTTCCTCCAGCAACTTAGGCATCGGTTAGTTGCTTTTTTTTTGGGGTAAGTGTTCTAATGTATTTTGGGAGGACGAATGTGGGTGTTTGTGATTGGAATCTTGATTAAGTTTTGTGTATCATTACTAAATTAGTCATATAAATACTGATTTTAGGTTTTGGAAATCTCATGGTTGAATTCGCATAAAAAAATATTCAGGTGTGTAACAGAAAACTTGAAAAAACAGCGAACAATAGAAAGTCGAAAACCCCACTATCAACGTCACACGGTTTAGGCTATTTGGGTCATGTGGACCACATAGGCTGGGCCAGTTTGGTCATGTGGGCACATTTCCTAAAAATTTTGCGTAGTTCTATATTGCTGTGTAATTCGTATTTAGCTACTCCGTAAAGTCCATATTGAACAAATAGGACTCGAAAATTTGAAATCTGATAGTATATTACTGTAAGTAATATGAGCTTAGTATGTGAAATATGTTGACATGATATCTGTTAATATGTCTCTGTGTGTGATATGATTAAGGTATGTGACTTTTACAAATATGATCTGTGTTCTAACAATTCTAAAAGCATTACTACATTTGAAAAGCATGCATGACTTCTGTATATAGATTATTTGTTAGTATGTACATGTGCATTGTGTTGGGATATCATATGATGAAGTGATGACAATCTAATTATCTGCCTTATCTAGTGGTCTAAAACCAGATATATATGTTCTAGTGGCTCAACCATGAATTTCGATTTCTAGCAGTTTTCCACATACTATTATTTGGCAGCTTGACTGCACTGTTTCTGGAAAGTAACATATGCTCACTTATTGGTGTGTGGGGTTAGATGGGTACTTGATACCTTATTTGGTGAGTAGGGATGATCGGAGATGGTGTGTAGCGAATGGGGGTAGGATCTATTTATGCATGCGTATCTGTATTTGTTTATGAATTGTATTGGATTCTATCTCTAAGCATATATTTGAAATATTATTTGGTAAACCATATGTGTTTGATTTGTTGATTGAGATATGTTATACACAGAGCTCGTAAGCTCACTTTTTGTTTGTTTTCCTCTCAGGTAATCAACAATCTTAAGATGGATCAATGTGGTTGGAGCTCAATTTTAAAGTTGACGATTTATATTTCATTAAGTTTAAGCACTAATTTCAATTAGACATGTTTTTGGACTTTCGGGGACTATTTTATATTTTAGGATTTTATTCTTCGTTTTGAACTGCTTAAACATTTTAGATTATTTTTAATTCGAACTACAATATGATAAATTTCAAAATCAAATTACAGTTTCTTTCCAAACTCTATTTGACTTAAGAATTTCGTTGCAAAAATTTAGTAACCTTATAATTTTTTTTCTGAAATTAAAATGAACAAATCAAATAAGGAAATTTTCCCTAAAAATTGGAAATACTGTTATCAAGTATTGATTTATGAAAAGATTTCAAATTTTAAGTTTTTGGTTTTCAAACGAGCATATGTATTTTTGATTTGTTCTAATAAATGAGTTTGTGAAAAATTTTCGAGTCTCCCTCGCCAATCTTGTAAGTACTTCTGATTTAGCTATACTTTGTAGTTAGAAAAACATTGTAGTGTTAGAATTACTCTGCTTTATATAAATATTGTGATAATTCTGTAATAAGCTTTTGTTAAAATTTTAGACTTAAAGTTTCTGATAACAAACTCAAACTAATACATGAAAATTTTAATTGTAGATAAATTAGCGTAATGAGTATGCACAGGACCCGTAGACGTGGCACTTGTAGGCACAGAGGGTGCTGAAGAAGGGCTCGAGCTGAGTCATCTTCAATGGGCAGTATGCCCAATTTAGACACGAGTGAGACCATTGGAATGCCTACTGTTGAGACTGAGTCTCAGGCTCAGACTGCTAGGGACGAGGCACTGTCTCAAGCTATGTTGAGAGTGCTTGAGATGGTCATTGTGGCCCATACTAGATCTGGTAGTCGAGGTCTATAACTAAACGACTTTGGTCTAATGGGGCTGAGTTATTTTGGAGTGTCACTGGGATTGTCCCGACTATAGCTGAGCACTGGTTGGAGGCCATTGAGAGAATTATGAATGACTTAGACTGCACCCCTGAGAAGAAATTGAAGGGTACGATATATTTGCTTTGCGGTGAAGCTTATCGTGGTGCTAGAAAGTTGAGCAAGGCACCCAACCTAAATGAGTGACTTGGACTTTTTTTTGTAGCATCTGTCAGAATAAGTATGTGAGGGCGAGATATATTGAGGCTCCTAGGCTTGAGTTTATTAGGCTTACTCAGGGCGAGAGATCTGACCGAATTCTTGAGACTGAGTAGGTATGTTCAAAGTTTGGTTGAGAATGATTATGGAAAGAGTGTTCGTTTTGAGAATGAACTGATATATGACATTAAGGCACTGGTAGCTCCGCAGCTGGGGCGAGTATTCAAAATTTTGGTGGAGAAGGAAAATATCACTAAGGAAATTAAGCACATAGAGCACAAATGAGGGATAAAGAGAGGGGATAGAATAAAAATAAGAGGGATTTGGGTCCTTCTAGTTCTGCTCTGCGACTTAGAAAAAAGCTAGGTTTGATGGGCCTCTGCAGGTTGAGGCAGTGGTTGCTACTGTTGGGGTTCAACTTTGTAGATATTGTGGTAGACGTCATATGAGCAAGTGTTGGAGGATGTTAGGAGCTTGTCTTCAATGTGAGTCTATGGAACACCGTATTAAGGACTATCCTCTTTGGGTTGATCAGGTACAAGCTCCAGCTTCGAGTTTGGTTCATTCATAGAGAAAGCAGTTCAGTAGCCACCTAGGGGCCATGGATAGGCCAACGGTGGTAGTGGTATGGGTCAAGGCAAAGAGCATCGGGCAGATGTGCTAATCAAACCGAGGTGAGACAGTACCGCGAGTACAGAGATGCCCGAAATGTGATAGCTAGTACATTTTTCATTCATTTTGTTCCTTATTTTGCATTGATAGATATTGTTTCGACCCATTCATACATAGTGTTGGGAAATGTGTCCATATTGTAGTAAACATGTGACTGTTTTCTATTTATTTGAATGATGAATAAATAAATAAAGTTAATTTCACATTTCACGATTATGTGTTTTATATTTTCTTTCTTTTATATTTTGCATGTATAGTGAAATTGTGACAAGCAAATATTAGCTTATTGATTGTCTAAAGTTCAAACTAAAGATAAGTGACATTACATTGCGAGAAAAACAACTTATTTTAGTAGATAATCTAAATGTGTTCATAATCTTGTAAAAGAATCAAAGTGAGCATTTGATTCAAATACTGAGAAGGATTATTATGTCATCTACAATTCCAATTGGGGAGATGGCTAGTCTTGGCTATCGGAGTAGTTGAATCCACATGTAGAGGCATAAGTATACATTAGTAGAATGATACACTAGACTGGATCCAAGATGAATTAATGCTAAATCCGTTTGTAAATTAATTCACTTGTGACATTCATAGTGTGATTTACCTAAATCCTGAGTTAGTCATTGACCATGTGTATGCAACTCATGTGCTTTGATATAAGTGGAGGCTTATGCTCTAAAGATGATCAAGCCCATAGCCAGTATGTTGGGTACATGAATTGTGTATGGCATGGCTTTACTAGCAACAGTGGAATTCATAACTCAATTAAAGAGTTAATGATATCCTCTCATTGACATTGTGTGGATTGATAAATATGGAACGTGACCATGGGTTTCTTGTTCTCAAATGAGCAATTTATCACAGGCATTTGTTGAAAATGATCATATTAATCATTAAGAAGACACAATGCTGAAAATGAGATAAAATAGGACTGTATTGAGTGAACAACTTTAACTCAAAGGAATCAAGGATATTATATGAAGGTAACACACACATAACGAGGTCATTGGACAAATTAGATGGATGAATTGCTTTCGTAAAGAGTATACAATAAGGAGTTTTCAATCATGGTACTTCTTGTTGACTGACTCCATGATTAAGTAATTGTAAATTATTGAAACGATGCTTCTGAACATAATTGCAATCACTAGAGCCTAATTGTATATATCCAATTGGTCCCTCTGCTAGCTCAACAAAATCTCAATCGGACTGCATTTGAATCAGAAGAAAATTCTACGACTTCTAGAATAATTTAATTGAGTTGATTTATTCGATGTGGAATTAAATTAGTTGGTATAAGAATTGTTCAACTAGAGAATTTGATTAAATTTTTTTTTTGAAAAATTAATTTGGAAAATCTAAGTAATTTTTGGAAAAATTAATTTTGATCAAGTAAAATTAAATTAATTAAAATTAATATGAGATTTTTGGAAGTTAATTTTCAAGTCAAACAATTCGCCCAATGGGTAATTGAACTTGAAAATTGGACCTGAGATCGTAAATTAGACTCGGGAGCCCAGAATCTAGACCAAAACCCAAAAACTGGTTGAATCAGGATCGATATGTGAAATCAAGCTGACGATCGAATTAGTGGCTAGACTGGACCGGTCGGGTCATCATTGACTTGGACCAAACTGGCAGTAGCTAAATTGGCTCGGGGTGTCGTAAGGGTGTCGCACTTGCATCACCGGACAAGGCAGTGTCGGCACCTGATACGGCAACATCTCGATGGCCGGTGGCTGTTGGTCATTGGTCGATGAGTAGTGGAAGCATTACACTCCTACTAGAATTCTATCGAAAAATTTGATTCTAGATTAATTATTCAAAAAATAATATTATTTTAATAGTTTAATATTAAATTTAATTTTATATTTATCTTGTAGATAAACATTCTATTGTTTTAATAAGATTTAATATTAAATTTAATCTAATATTTATCAAGATAAATATTATATTAATTTACTATTAAAATTATTAAGTTTAACCATAGTTGAACACTTTAAACTCTTCCTATATAAAGAGAGTCTTGGGTTATTATTTACACACACTTGAATTCAGGAGAAAGTTGTAGAAAGAAAATTTTGTGAAGTGATTATTCTAGAAAATTTCTAGAGATATTTTTCTGATTTACAAATTGACCTAAAAGTTTAGAGAAATTGCAAAATTACCCCATTGGTAATTTTTATGAAAATTTTTCTAATTCAAATCGAGCCCGCACTTGGCAGACGTAAGCTTGAGAATGAAAAGAATACAACTCGGTCAAAGAGCTCATCCTAGACGAATAAAAAATGTACAATTTTGATTAAGTGTTTATTACTTTAGATATCAGAACCAAGATCTTGTTTTGGAAAAAAAATTAAAACTCTAGTTTTTCCCCAAATTTATTTTTCGCTGCGTTTTCCAAATCCTTTTTTCCAACACATAGCTAACGTTGTTTCTGTTAATCTGGGAATTCCTATTGAGAGTACTTATAGTGAGATTTTTGTGATTAGTCTGTTGGGCCAATCAGTGCAAGTTAATAAAGTTTATAGGAGGTGTTCGCTTGAGATACAAAGGGTTATGTTTCCGGCTAATTCAATGGAGTTACCCTCCGGTGAGTTTGATTTGATTATGGATATGGACTAGCTCATGGAGCATCGAGTTAGTTTGGATTATACTCCAAGGATTATATGGAGATTATTATGGTTGGTGAGCGTCGAGATTACCTCTCTAGTGTAATCTCCGCTCTAGTAGCCAAAAAGTTACTTCAAAAAGGGTGTGAAGCATTTTTGTCTTATGTGTGTGATATAAACATGGTGGGGTCTTCGGTTAAGGATGTTTGGATAGTTAAAGAATTTTCAAAATTCTTTCCTAAGGAATTACCATCGGATAGGGAGGTCAAGTTCGGTATTGAATTACTGTATCGGATAGCTATGATGTCCATCGCTCTTTATCATATGGCACCGAAGGAGTTGAAAGCGTTGAAAGTACAACTTTAGGAACTTCTCGATAGAGGGTTCATTCAACCTAGTGTCTCTATAGGGAGCACTAGTTTTTTTTTTTTGTGAAAAAGAAATATAGTACTATGAGGATGTGTATAGATTGTTGCCAGTTGAATAAATTAACGGTAAAGAATAAATACCCACTTCTAAGGATTGATGACTTGTTTGATAAGTTTCAGTGTTCTCAAAGATTGATCTTCGTTCTGGGTATCATCAGTTAAAGGCTAAAGAAGTTGATGTGCATAAGACTACTTTTAAGACTCGTTATAGACACTACGAGTTCCTTGTCATGCCATTTGGTATGATGAATGCTCCAGTTGAGTTCATGGATCTCATGAACCAAGTTTTTCATCCATATTTGGATCAGTTTGTCGTGGTCTTTATTAAAGACATTTCGGTGTATTCTAAGACTGAAGTAAAGCATGATGAACATTTTAGAGTGGTTTTGAAAATACTCCGTGAGAAAAAGCTCTATGCTAACTTGAACAAGTGTGAGTTTTGATTAAGAGAGGTTACTTTTCTGGGTCATGTGGTTTCTGCCAAGGGTATTAGTGTGGACCATAAAAAGATTGAGGCTGTTCTTGAGTGGAAACAACCTAGGAATGTGTCTGAGATCCAGAGTTTTCTTGGTTTAGCGGGTTACTATCAGAGATTTGTGGAGGGGTTCTCGCTTATCGCAGCTCCCTTGACTAAGTTGTTGCGTGATAACACACCTTTTGTTTAGACCGATAAGTAGCAATCAAGCTTTGAGAAGCTCAAATCTATTTTGACTCAGGCACCCGTTCTAGTACAGCCTAAAACCAATACAGAGTTTGTTGTGTATAGTGATGTTTCTCACACCAGTTTGGGTTGTATTCTGATGCAAGATGGAAAGGTGGTGGCTTACACATCCCGAAAACTTAAGCTGCATGAAGACAACTATCCTATGCACAATCTTGAGTTAGCTACGGTGGTATTCGCATTGAAAATCTAGAGGCATTATCTGTATGGTGAGAGGTATATCATTTACATTAATCATAAGAGCCTTTAATACCTTCTTACTCAAAAGGAGTTGAATCTTAGGCATTACTCAAATACGACCGTGTGTTAGGCCTTATGGCAGATCGTGTGAGTCACACAGTCGTGTCCTAGGTCGTGTGCCAGATCGTGTGGACCATATGGTCTGGGCTATTTGGGCCATGTGGACCACACGAGCTGGGCCAATTTGGTCATGTGGGCCCATTTCCTGAAAATCTTACTTAGTTATGTATTGTTATGTGATTCGTATTTATCTATTCTGCAAGGTCCATACTAAACAAATAGGACTCGAAAATACAACATTTGATAGCATATTACTGTAAGTAATATGGACTTGGTATGTGAAATAAGTTGATATAATATCTGTTAATATGTTTGTGTGTGATATGATTAAAATATGTGAATTTTACAAGTATGATCTATGTTCTTATAATTTTGATGACATGACTACATTTGAAAAGCATGCATGACATCTGTATATAGAATATATGTTAGTATGTACATGTGCATTTGGTTAGTATATGATATGAAGGACAAAGTGAGGATAGTCTAATTATCTACCTTATCTGGTGGTTTAAAACCACATATATCTATTCTGGTGGCTCAGCCACGTATTTCTATTTCTGGTAGTTTTCTGCATACTATTATCTGGCAGCTTGACTGCACTGTTTCTGAAAAGTAACACACACTCACTTATTGGTGTGTAGGGTTGGATGAGTACTTGATACCCTATTTGGTGTGTAAGGATGACCGGAGATGGTGTGTAGCGGATGGGGTAGGATCTATTTATGCATTTGTATCTGTATCTGTTTATGAATTGTATCAAATTTTGTATCTGAGCATATATATGAAATATTATTTGTTAAACCATATGCATCTAATTTGTTGATTGATATATGTTACACACTGAGCTTGTAAGTTCACTTTCTATTTGTTTTCCTCTCAGATAATCAACAAACTTAGGATGGATTAGTGTGGCGGGAGCTCGATTTTAAAGTTGATGATTTATTTTTTAATTAAGTTTTAAGCACTAATTTCAATTGGACTATTTTTAGATTTTCGGGGACTGTTTTATGTTTTGGGATTTTATTCTTCGTTTTGAACAACTTAAATGTTTTAGATTAATTTTAATTCAAATTGCAATATGATAAGTGTCAAAACCAAATTACAGGTTTTTTCCAAACTCTGTTTGACTCAAGATTTCCGCTGCAAAAATATAGTAACTTGATCAGTGTTTTTCTGAAATTAAAATGAACTAATCAAATAAGGAAATTTTCCTTAAAAATTGGAAATACCATTATCAAGTATTGACTTACGAAATCTTTTCGAATTTTAAGTTTTTAGTTTTCAAACGAGCATATGTAATTCCTCAGGATTGGTCGGGCATAAGATATTGCAGTTATAATTATTAAAATATTAATAGTAAAAGTTTATATATAAAACTTCTTTTTCAATTATTGAAGACGCTAAAGGAAATTTGATATTGTAAATTAATTAATAATTGTTGTTTATGTTAATTAGATTCTTATTTTTATATTATATTATATCTAGGGGCGGTTGCTAATTAAATACGATTTAAAGTCAGGGATGGAGAATGATATTTCAATTCAGTACCTTATCATTATTTATTTTTAGTAGTGGAGATTGTCTTGCATGAGAATCTCAACCGTCTTCAAATTAAATAGGAATTAGTTTCCGACTATGTTACTCAAGTTCAGTTATATGATACATGCATGTGAATTTTTCATTTTGTGTTTTAGAAAATTCTTTAGAGAAGTTATATTCTCATGCCTATACCAAAAAAATGTATCGAGAGCTTTAAAAAAAAGTGCCCTAATTAGGGGTTGTTTAGAGGTTACCCAAATAGGGTATAATTCACTCGAGTCAAACTTAAGTTATACGAAGTTGGATTTCAAGCTTAACTCAAAATAAGGTCGGAAATTTATTTTAGAGTTTCACTTAAATCTCGAGGTTTTTCTAATAAAGATGGAGGTTAATCAACGGTAATTTTTTTTAGAATAATCTTATTATAAGTTATGGTTATATATATATATTTTGACACAATGTGTAGAATTACATAACTTCTATTCAATCCGTAAATAGGAGGATAATACACTTCAGCACACTCGAACCCACATCTTTCTACTTTGATAACAATGCTCATGCCAATTAAACTAAAGACTCAATCGACAACCAACTATAGAACTTAAAAATAGTGTCAATTGAAAAACTTCAACATAATTTTTTTTACTATTTCACCAATAATTCAACCATGCTCAAATCTCAAGGTTAATTCAAGATAAAACGCAAAATGTTTGAACTAGCTCAATTATACTCGTTTATCAAGCAAAAAGTAACTTCCGTTTTCATGCTTGACTTCCATCAATATTTTCTACTTGAGCTTGAATTGAAAATTCCAATGCTATTTAAAAATAAATACATATTAAAACTAAAAAAAATGAAAACTTGATTAGGTTAACCAACTACTTGAACCAAGCATGAGAATTCTTGAAATCGATTCAGTCAGTAACTAGAAAGCTTGCAAGCACAAATATTTTATTTTCACTCTTATTCTAAACCCGTTCTCTCCTGAAGAGGTGCATTATTGTTGTCGATCGGAAACTTTTGACTATCGAATTTTCTTGTCAAACTTTCTATTGCAACATGATTTTTAACATGTTTTATAACAGTCAAAGTGTGTTTTTAGTTGTCGATTTTGACTTGTAATAATTTAAATAATGTGTTTAAATATTGATTCAGGCAACAAATGCATATATTTAGTGTAAAGTGGGAATTAAATGTTAGTAAAAATTTCCACCCTCAAACGCACGAACGGAACTTAAACAGAAAAAGAAGAAATAGGACAAGGTTTCAAGGTGTGTATCAAGATACTATCTTTAAGGTTATATTCACCCCTACTTATCTTCGGTGTGTAAAAGAGTTTCAAGTAAATTAACCTCGAGGATTCAATGAAGCCAATGACTATTTGTGTTTTACACTAACGAGAATAGTCCACTAAACACCGAGAAATATATAACAAGAAACTTAATTTTTACAAAGGATTTTGTAGTAATACTTTATAGAATAATCTAATAATATTAGAAAATGGAGGAAGGAAAGAAAAATTTTTAGAATTTATTGATGTGATTTCCAAATGAAATCCTATTCTTATTTGTAAGTATTTCGCATTCAATAGGTGTTTGTATGAATAAATAAATAATAATAATTTTTCATTTAATTTTATAACTATTCAAATAATATTGTTTGATTAATTATAATTTTTTTTCAAAAATCAAATGATATAACTTTTGACCAATGACCAAAAGATTTATCTTTTGATTAATTACACCCATTTATTTATAATTATTGGAATACTATAAATATTTGAAAATGTTCCAACATTAAATATTATATTGATAGATTCCATTTACTAGAAAGAGCCTTTGAAAGAAAGAAGAAGAGTTCAAAATATTCAAGACTCTTGTCTAACTAAATTCAAAAACTACACTAATCAGCTCTCTTATTGATGAGATAAATTTCGAATTCGACAGAGTTAAATGTTTCGAAATCCAGGCCATATCTAGAGGTGTTCATGGGTCGGGCTACTTGGCTCGGCCTGACCCGAAGGCCCGCCCGAAATGTGAGAGGGTTTGGGCAAAAATATAAGCTCAAAAATGGGCTTGGACAAAAAAATAAGACCCGTTTAAAAAATGAGTCAAGTCTCAGGTAAGGTATTTTTAGCCCAGGCCCGGCCCGGCCCAAATTCAATAAAGGAAAAAAAAAATTGTATTTTTTTATTTTTGAATGTTATTTTCTTGTTGTTTTCTCCCTATTTTACTACCATTTTACTATTTTATTTCTACTATTTTATTGTTATTGTTTGGATATTGTATAAAACTTATTTTATTGTTAATAATCTTATTATTTTAAAGGCATTTGTTAATTTTTTATTATTTTAGAGGCATTTGCTTGTTAAATTGCATTTATCTTAGTGTTATTTAAGTCTACATATTTTTAAAATTCATTTTCAATTTGTTGGGAAATATTTATTTTGATATTTTTAGTATTTTGATGTATTATATATATTTAAAAATAATATAAAAATTATCTGGTGGTAGGCCAGTCGAAGTTTTACTATTTTTATCCGGGTTGGGCTTGGGCAAAATTTTAGGCCCATTTTTCAGCCTGGCCAGGCCCGAACCCAATAAATGGGCATGATTTTTTAGTTGAGCCCGACCCAAACCTAGCCCGGCCCGGCCCATGAACACCTCTAGCCATATCCATCATATATCAAATTTAAATTTCAAATCGATTTACGACTTATCCTCTTGAGATTAACGGGATGAAATGTAGCCTATAATTAGGTTATCACTAATGATAATTGTGTAATTTTGTTGGACAGTGTTAGTAAAAGTTTCATAGAAATCTTTATATTAAAAGTTAGATTGCATTTTACCTCTTTACTAAAAATAATAGGTAAATTGATCATTGTACATCATCATGAGGTATACGTGGCACTTCACATGTAACTGTTTGGTTATATCTTCAGTTACACTAGTGTTTAGCAATACAATGAATGGAATTTTTATTAGAAAGAACTAATTTTCTATTTGATCTCATATATAAGGAGTAATTTATCAATTTTTTTAAGTAGATAGGGGAAAATACAAGGGTCCTCCATGGTACTTTTACCTTTCATATTGTTACTTGGGAATATTTTGTGGTCTTTACACTCTTTTTATATTTAGACTTTTTTTTTGGAGAGATTAATTTTTTTTTTTGAAATATTTGAGAGATTTTTTTGTATGTGAAATATTTGGGAGAGTGAATGTCAACAATTGGGCAACATTAAGACTACAATTATTTTAGTGAGTGTTGGTTAGATTGGGCTTAAATCAAGTGTTATATAAGGAAGATTATTTAGTGAATTCATTCTCTAAGCTAGGCTTCACAGAGGTATAATTATTCAGTCCAGACTGCATTAACAAAATTGGTCTCTTGCTACCCTTAACTCCCTATTGGAAAATTTTATTTTAGAAAATGAGTTTGTTGCACAAAGAAAATTTAAAACTTTTCTAAAACCAAATATTTGTTCTATTTATAGAAATAAGTTTTATCAAACTTATTACCATTTTTTTTGTCTTAAAAGTCCTGATTGTTTACCGGCTTTCAACCAACATGATTTTCTTTATTATTCTTGAACCCTTAGTTTGTTTAGAAAGAAAGTTTTAATTACACCAATCGGTCACAATAAAAACTTTCTATTGTTCTAGTGGATAAATTAAATCTCTCTATGGCCTAGGTTAGAAACTTAACTCAAGTTATCATGAAAATAGAATTTATTTAAAAAATAAATCTCTCTATATTTCGGTAAAATAACTACGCTCAATATATGATTTATTTAGAATTAGCCAATAGTACCTAAGAGAAACTTGCACACAATAATTTAAAAGCCTTGAACGTTGTATTCAGTGGAGTAAATATTGAGCAATTCAAGATCATATCTACATGCGAGTTAGCTAAAGAAGAATGGATGATTCTGTTAGAAATAGGAGGTCTAGAAAAGAATTGTTGCTTGAGGTATGAATATCATTGTTCTTAAGAATGTTTTGCGTGGATTTGTATATTCTTAGGATTCAACAAATAATTCTGTTAACTAATACGAAAATAGAGAACAAGAAAAAATAGAGCAATTAAATACTCAACTAAAATTGTAGAAGAGAGTTCTTTCGAGTGAACGTAAAGTAAAAAATAATTGAGTTACTCTTAAGGCTGTTATGCATGGTATTTATAAGTACCATGCATGTCAAAAATAGAAAACATATTTACTGGAAAATATTAAAAAAATATTGATTCTAAGGTTAAAGAAAAATCTAGGAAACCAAGTAGCTTAGTTGGACTAAAATAGTAAATAAATAAAATAAATACAAAATGTGAAAAACAAAACTGAACCAGGTCTAGTATCATGCGAATGGGGGGATAATCGACCTGTTTGAACTAGACTAAATTTTTGCGCTTAGGTGTCGTGTGCATATGTCCATCCTCTTATTTTGGTTCTTATAAGCTCAAAATAAAACAACATTATATAAACATCATTTTGATAGGTATATTTAAAGGATGTGAGAATTGTGTAATTCTTTGAAACATATTAAACTTTCAACAGATGCTTCAAAAAAACATGAAGAAAACATTGTTGTTCGCATGTCAACTTCAAATACTAACAACCAGATTTGATAATTTTAAAATGATTGAAGATGAAACCATTTATGAGTTTTATGCATTGTCTTGATGAACATTTTTCAATTTCAAATTGATGCACAAAGTGTTGAAAGGATGATTCTCTAGAAAGCTTGTATTATTTTGATGTTTGAATGATCCCCATAAAATACTTTCGTTGTCTGAATTTTTTTTTGCAAAATAAAATTTTAATTTTTTTTAGTAAAACATGGAAGTGTTGAATTCCTAGTTCAATTCTTATACTACAATCGAAAGTATAATACTCCAAACTCGATCTAAAAGTTATAGTCAGATCTGGAGATGTTACTGCATGTTCATTCGAAAACTCATAATTCGTTTGTTATGAGAAAACATCGTTAGCTCTTATTACGTAAAAATCTGGTTTATTTGCAAGCATACTTCCTTAACTGTTTTAACAAAAATGTTGTTTATATACATATTTATATATTTCATAAGCATTTGAGTTTGCAGCAGAAAAATCTTATTTGAGTCCAGTTTTGAAAACACGGTTTGGGACGTTTTACCCAAATATTCCCTTTAAATAATATAATTACCGAAATGGGTCATTTTTTGCGTTATTTACCGGACTAGGCCGTTTCCCACGAAAACGCGTCCACTTAAGCGCGATTTCGTAGTACGTGTCAGCAAAACGCTCCCCTGGGGGAGCGCTTTGTCCACATCAGCAAAAAACGCCTCCTTGAGGGTGCGCTTTCCTTACGTGGACAAAGCGCTCCCCCAGTGGAGCGTTTTGCCTGCGTAACGGTCAAATTTTTGACCGTTGGCTTCCAACGGTCCAAAAAAAAACCTATAAACCCCCCCCAAATCATTTTTTCACACAAATCTCTCAAATTTCTATAATTCTCTCAAAATTCCTTTCCCTTTAATTATTTTTCACACAATTCTCTCATAATTCTCAACATCCTTTCAATATTCCCTTCAAAAATCTATCAAATTTCATTGAAATTTTCTCATAATTCTATCAAATTTCTATCAAAATTCTTTGTTTAATTTTTTTAATTTAATTTTTTAAATTAAAAATCCGATAATGTTAGCAATGGCGGAGAATTAATCCGTCTCGATAATAAGCACATCTCCGTTGATCAAATGACAATGGTAAGTGATAGTTTTAAATTTTCAATACTATTCGATGTTATTTTAATTTATGCAAATTTAATTAAATTTGTAATAGTATTTGATATTTTATTACTGCTTGATTTTTTTTTCATTTATGATGTTTGCATTAATTAATTTATGCAATTTTAATTAATTTTTGTTTTATAAATTTTAATAATAGTCTGTAGATCGGGTGTTGCAATACTATATCCGTAATATGTTTGGTCCTCCATCGCCGTTGATCGAGAATTACTTGCGAGAAGCGGGATTTTGGCACGTGGCCATGATAGGCCGGGGGTCCAAGTTGGACCCGAAACTAATTAGTGCATTGATAGAGAGGTGGAGACCCGAGACGCACACTTTTCATCTTCTATGCGAAGAGTGTACTATCACTCTGGAAGACGGGCATTTGCAATTAGGATTGCCGGTGGATGGGTACGCAGTCACTGGGTCCGTATCATCTACTGATTGGGGCGCCATATGCTACGAGCTTTTGGGTGCTATACTGGATAAAATTAACGGAGGTCGGATCGAGATGGGATGGTTACGAGACACATTCCCGAAGCCGGATAATGATTCGACTGAACTCGAAAGAATACGATATGCTCGGGCATATATTCTTGAGATGATTGGAGGTTATTTGATGCTGGACTTGTCAAGAAACCTCGTACATCTGAGATGGCTGCTGAAACTCGTAGATTTTAGAGCAGCCGGCGAATTGAGTTGGGGGTCTGCCATGTTGGCAACATTGTACAAGGAAATGTGCAGGGCGACGCGATCGAACAAAGCCAAAATAGGAGGTTGCCTATCACTACTGCAATCATGGGCACGGTTTCGCTTTCCATTTTACGTCCTCGAGTCGGCCACCCATATACATTTCCACTCATAACGAGGTAAGTTTTATATTAGATTTTACAATTATTACGTAGATTTAGAATATAATTTTATGCTAAAAATTCATTTAATTAGGTGGAACCATTCGGCGAGTTATGTCAGAATACCTACCTCTCTCGAAGATATACGACTTCTATTAGACCAACCATCGGAAGCAGAAGTAAGTACTAAATAAAATATATATATACATAATAAAATAGTCGTTTCGTATTTAGTATTATGTATTATGTATATAAGTAATATTTTTATCATGTTCATATAGTTTCAATGGACACCATACGAGGATCCGGCAATTTGGGCAGTAATTCCGGATGAATTCTTTCAAAATCCAAACGTTTGGCATGTGAAGGTCCCATTGGTGAACTATCCCACCGTGGAGATGTACCAGTCAGATAGAGTATTGCGGCAATTTGGATTCCAACAACTGATTCCCGTGCCACCCGAGGTGTTTGATGACGAGCACAAAGTCGACTTACGGCAACTCCATATGGATTGGCCTAGATTCTGGTTGCACTATATTGAAATGTGGGAAAATCAGTATGATTATATACCTACTCTGGAACCGATCATCGTTCCAGAGTTAGCGTGCATAGCGGAATACATGCCATGGTTTAGGATCCATGGCAAGCCATATTTATTGTCAAAAGAGGAGAGGCGACGACAAATTCGTGCCCAAAGAGAACGATGGAGCCCTTTAAATCCAAAAAAATGGACGACGACGCAGGCCCATCAACAGCACCCACACAATCATTAGGGCCAACAGTTCAGTGGGCGACACCCACATCATAGCCTTTTCAGATTATGCCAGGTGAGTATCCTAACCCTTATATGTATCCTAACCCTTATATGTTTCCTTTTCCTAGTCCTATGGCAGGTTGGAATCCATAGCCTCGATCATCTCCATTCTCGATTACTCCGAGTCAACCTCCAATCTATAGGCCGCCGTCGCATGAGGGATCACACGAGGCATCATCGAGGAGCTCTTCTTTCTACCAATCTCCATCACCTTACGGAATTTAAACACCTCCGCCATGGGTGATACAAACACAGCCACAATCATTATTCTATCATTGTGGTTCATCCTCCCAACAGCCACAACCAGATCCCCTTCCGGAGGAACCACAACCCTCGCAGGAAGCTGATCGAAGGAGGAATCCAGCACGGACCCGTCGACGACCCCCATGTGGCACTGATTCCGACCGTCACGAACATTGATTTTTTAATATATTTGTACAAACTTTTTTATATTGTTTCATTTAATAAAAATAAAAGTTCTTTTGAATAAGACAATTGTAATACAACATAGTTTCATTTAATAAAATATAAATAATACAACATAGTTTTTTACGACAACTATCAACTATTTTGATTTGGACATGATCTACTTGTATGGCCTCGGTTCCGATACCATCCGCACAACTTTTGATTATTGGTTATTTCTCGGATATCTATATTGGTACGTATTCTAGTCGAGTAAGGTCGACCCTTCGTTTTGCGACATAATTTTCTATCTAATAGCAGCTTAAACAGAGCAAGCGATACAGGCGGCCAATTACGTTTATCTAGGATAGGTGGGAATACGTGTTTCCACACGTTGTACATGGTTTCTAGTTTGTACACTTCGTCGACGTAGCTCATGGGATCTAGACGAAGATTCTGACAAGCTGCAATTACATGAGCGCATGGATAACGAAGTGCGTCAAACCTCTCACAGTCGCAAGTTCTATTTCTCAAGTGTACACGATATTGCCCACCAATAATACCTTCGTGCGGTCTGTCAAACTCCGTCACACGAAACCATAAGTTGTCTCGGTCATGACAGACTGTGTGCATGGTGTTCGGCCGCGCCTTCGCCTTGTTAATTTCTTGCAATACCTTTGCGCACCATACACGGCCTCCTTGGATTTGGCCTTTATAACTCGCTGCTTGCTTTGGAAATAGTGCCGCTAAACGAAAATATGTCTCTCGAACAACCGATGTTATTGGCAAATGACATGTTCCTTTTAGAACAGAATTTATGCATTCAGCCAGGTTTGAGGTCATATGACCATATCGTAGGCCGCCTTCATATGCTTGTGTCCACTGTTCGAAAGGTATGTTACAGAGGTAGTCTGCGCCTTCTTCGTTAACTGAACGCAAAACCGCCAACATCTCATGAAAACGGTCCTTACTTATCTCATACCCTGCCAATATAAGTTGATAGCGAAAATTACATACCACTTTTCCATTTAAAATAAATTCAATATTACAAACAAAATTACATTAATAGATATTAAATACCTATGTTAGTCACTTGTCGTTTTTCACTTATAAATCGAAATTTCCCGTAGTAGTTGGACGCAACGTGCCTTAGGCAATACCGATGGTGTGTGCGATGCCATAGGCTTCCTTGTCACTCAATTGCGGCTAGTATTCCGGTGCCTCAATCCGATATAACGCAGATATTAGGTTGGGGTTAGACATGCCTCCTTAACCTATAAAGAAAGAACTCCCAGTCATCAGCTGACTCCCTCGGTGTTATTGCAATGCAAGTGGAAGGATTCTCCTACTACCATCCTGTGTCACAGCTACCAATAGCCAATGGGTATATCTACCGTATATAAAGGTACCGTAAATTTGTACCAGTGACTTGCAATATAAAAATGCATCTTGGCATTGCTTAAAGGTCCAAAACAGACGCTTAAATACTTGGCATCCACGAAGCAATCGATCGTTGTAGTATGCAGGTTCAGTTTCAAGGTTTGTTACGCAACCTGGGACGTATCTCTCCAACACCTGACACCACTGCCACAATTCAATATATGAAGCGTCCCACCAACCATGAATTTTTTCCAACGCCTTCTGCTTAGCTATGCAAGCCTTGTGGTAAGAGGGTGTGTACCTCAACTGGCTACAAATATTGGCAATTAAGACCGGCACTGAAGTTCTGGGATCGGCCTTTACCGTCGGTAGTATTAAGGTAGCTAACATATCTAAATTCATCTTGGGATGATCTTCCGAAACACTTGTCAACGAAGAATGTTAAAAAATGTAATAGTACGTAATAACAGTACCATTAAAAAAATCTAAACGGTTAGTGATACTGTACCGATAGCACATGTATGTGGACCTTTGTACTTTTTTATCTCCCATAAGCCTGTCTTTTTCCTTAACAAGGCCATGATTTTCCATGAACATGTACCGTCTTGTACTGCACACTTGGCCTCAAACTTATTGGATTTGGATTTAACCATATTGTAGTTAACCCCGTTCATGATGCTATGTTATTTTAATGCACCAAGAAAACTAACTTTATTGGAAAACTCCTTACTAACTTCTAATTCACCTAAATCCAATGAGGAACTTGTACGGTCACGCCTTCTGTGTGGTAGATATGAAAACCCCAACGTATCATCTTCAGATAGATCAACATTATACATGTGGGCTAGAGGCGAGTAGTCGTGGATCTTCTTCTTCATCATCTGAACCCCCTTCAACATCTTCAGGTATGGTTGGAACAGGCTCTGGTTCAGAAAATAATGCAACTTCTGCACCATCGGTGCTGGCCTCTCGAGGTGGATCCGCATCGGACTCATTATCTGACCCATCATCATGTGCATCGTAAAAGGTCCCCTCGTCGGTGGACGTTGTAGGGAGTACATCATCCCTCCTTATGGACGTTTCATAACATCTCCAATCAGATGTGGATTGCCAACCACTAGAAGTTGATGTCATTCCCCATTACGTTTTTCCAGCATCAAAAATCGACCCACTAAGGTGCATGTCTCATCCACTAATAGAGTGTCGTGCAAGGGTTGAGTATTCCATACTGCTACTAAACATGGGCACTTTCGTGTTTTGCCACCCACTAACGGAATGTCAGGTAGGGGTCGTGTCTTCCTCTCGGCCAGCAGTAAATGTTGAAGCTGCAAATGCATCATTTGGTGATGAAAATTGTACATATAACTCAAGATAGGGTGATCCACTAGCGAAATGAGTCTGCACCATTGCCTCCAAGCTACGAGCACCTTTGATGTCGAATAAGTCATATGTCACAGCAACAACTGAAGCACAAAATCGATACTTAATAGACAAAACTTTCATTGGCATCGTTCCGAAAATTTTACGCCTAATTCTTTTACGAAGTTCTGTCAAATCTATGTTCTGGTTAAAAACTAGTCTCGCTGTATTCTCTGATAAAAAAACAACACCGTTCTCGATGTTACAGACCTCATCATCATAGTAAATAACAGCACTAATACGTTCACTCATCTTCAATTTCTTTTCTTCTTAGCCTCTCTAATTTTATTGTTGTAAGTTATGCAACCTGAGAATAAAATTTGGCTAATTTATAGCCTCATTTTTCTACGAACTACTGTAGCAAAAGAGCGTCTACGTGGGAGCTTTTTCCATAAATTTTGCTGACAGTGCATCCTGCTTGAAGCGTTTTCGACACTATTTGTTCAAAAACGTCTACTCAGAATTATTTTTCCACGAACTACTGTAGCAAAAGAGCGTCCACGTAGGAGCTTTTTCCAGAAATTTTGCTGACAGTGTATCCTGCTTGAAGCATTTTCGACACTATTTGTTCAGAAACGTCTACTCAGAATTATTTTTCCACGAACTACTGTAGCAAAAGAGCGTCCACGTGGGAGCTTTTTCCATAAATTTTTCAAACAGTGCATCCTGCTTGAAGTGTTTTAGGCACTATTTGTTCAGAAACGTCTACTTAGAATTATTTTTCCACAAACTACTGTAGCGAAAGAGCGTCCACGTGGGAGTTTATTCCAGAAATTTTGCTGACAGTGCATCCTGCTTGAAACATTTTCCGACACTATTTTTCCAGAAACGTCTGCTTAGAATTATTCTTGCAGAAACCCAAAACCTTAAAATTTATGAGAAAAAAATTTATATTACTTATATGTTTTTTATAATACCCTAAACACAAATTTATTTTAAAAAACTAAACCCTAATCCCTAATTTAATGAATTAACCCTAATACACTCTAATTTAGTATTTAGTATTTAAAATTAATAGTTAATTTAATGAATTAACCCTAAAACCCTAAATCTTAATTCAATTAATTTTTCTCAAACCCTAAATTTAGCATAGCTAAAGATGTATATATGCTACAATCATATTATCTTTGAGAAATTTTTTTCTTGTATGCATCAATTAACCTTAAATTTAATCAATTAACCAAAACCCTAAATCAATCCATAATTTAATCAATTAACCCTAATACCCTAAACTCTAATTTAGTATTTTGTATTTAAAATTAATAGTTAATTTATACCCCAATTCAATTAATTTTTTTCTAAAACCTTAAACCCTAAACCCTTATAAAACCCTAACCCTAAATCAATTAAATAAAAAAACCCTAACCCTAAAAAAAAGGCAAAACGCTCCCCTGGGGGAGCGTTTTGCTGACACGTACTACGAAATCACGCTTACGTGGATGCATTTTCGTGGGAAATGGCTTAGTCCGGTAAATAACGCAAAAAATGGCCCATTTCGGTAATTATATTATTTAAATGGCATATTCGGGTAAAACGCCCCACGGTTTGTTATTGTGAAATCAAACATGTCACAGATCAAATTTTAAGCCCATCAAAATAGTAAAACAGTTAAAATTAGAAAATAAACTCCAAAATTTTAAACAGTCCCAAAAATGTCTCAAATAATCCATCAAAATCAAAATACTATAGACCAAACCATTTGCATATTTTAACAATAGTACTTAATGGAGTTCTCGTCACACCGATCTATCCCAACTGTGAGGGTTACCTGAATGTAATAGGCAAATAGAGAATTAGTTTCAAAACTCAGTGTGTAGCATATAATATAATCAACAGACAATATTTCGGATCTTAGACAAACACTTTTCTTAACAGATACAATATCAGAAAATTTCAGATGTAGAAATATAATCCTACCCCATTCGCTACACACCATCTCCGACCATCCCAACACACTATATAGGGTATGAAACACCCATCCAACTGTACACACCACTTAGTGTAGATATGACACTTTTCAGAATATATACATCTTAGTTGCCAGATCAATAGGCGAATTATCGCCATGTACAAAAATAAATGTGGTTGTGCAACTAGTTACGGCAGATAATTAAACTACTCACACTTCTTCCAATACATAAATCCTATCCCAATGCACATACAGAATTACAAATGTCCAAAATATGCATATCATACATGCTCATATAATGTATACAGATAAGTCATATCATATTACAAAATACTCATAATGTTTTGCAAACTAGACTTTTTATGCTAAATGATAAATATACATACTTTAATCATACTTATATCAAGTTTTATGCCTAACAATTTTTCAGAAATCACGTTTTTATATCTTAATTATGAATAAAGGCCCTATGGAAAAATTCAGAATTTTGGGCTCACACAGCCCAATTAGCCTAAAACGTGTGTCTCACATGGTCTAGCACACAACTGTGTGTCACACACGACCACATAGCGCCGATATTCCTTTTTTTTGGCTTTCACCATTTGTTGTTTCCTCAGGTTTTTGTTTACACACCTTGACTGATTCTGATGTAATTCAAAGAATCGAACAATCCAATACCTTATTGACAGAAAACAAAAATCAATTAACACGTTCCTTAAGAAAATCTAATCGGGTAATCGACAACAAAATGGCCACACTATGCCAATTAAAGTTCCCAACACAACATTAAATGACTTACACCCAACGTAACAACCGGACACCACAGAATTTAATTTGCCAGAGGATCAATCGTCTCGTGAATGTCACCTAAAAGGCCTCAAATGATTAATATGAAATAATGTATTACACACACCCCATCTTGAACAAAAGATAGGAAACAAACACCCCCATAACAAAAGAAGAAGGAAATACTAAATAATAGAAGAAATATAACTTACACGGAACAAAGTAGTAAACAAATCAATCACCAAAATTGAAGAGCCCAATGAGCCATAAACAAAAAAGTAAAAGAGTTTCGAAGTAGGAAAAAGGAGAAAGAAAGAACTTTTTTTTTTTTGCAATTTCTCCACTGGAATAGACATGAACAAACGGATCGAAAAATGGGAAAAAAATTGAGAATGTGAGTAATAGGAAAGAATCATGGAAATATTTTTTCTAACTTCTAAAATAAAATATAAAAAGATAAAACAAAATAAAATAAAACTACCTCAACAACCCAATCAACTCAAATATTCTAATCCTTATCTAACAGCTATATTAAAATTCAATTTAACCCAACTACTACTAGCTAATTGGTCACATAAAGAATTTAGCAATCGGTCACATAAAGAATTTAGCAAAAAAAACATACTCTCGCAGGGACTCGAACACATAACCCTTATCGAAAACCCAAAACATTTAACCACTTTAGTAGATCACTTAACTTCTGACAAAATTAACAAATCAAAATTCAACTTTTGGGGGCGTTACAATTCTTCCCCCTAAAAGTAATTTCAACCTCGAAATTTACTTGACTCAAACAGATGTGGATACTGTTGTCGAATCTAGTACTCAGGTTCCCAAGTAGCTTCCTTAGTGCTATGATTCCGCCAGAGAACCTTAACCAAAGGAATAGTCTTCCTCCTCAAGACCTTAACATCTCGATCCAAAATTTGAACTAGCTCCTCCTCGAAGGTCAAATCTGGTCTGACCTCAATCTCCTCAACAATCACAGTGTCAGATAGGTTAGACCGATACTGCCTTAACATAGAGATGTGGAACACATCATGAATATGGTCTAACTCTGGAGGTAGCTCTAACTGATAGGCGACCGGTCCAACACGTTCCAAAATTCGATACGACCCAATAAACCTAGGGCTCAACTTGCCCTTATATCCAAACTGAATAGCCTTTTTCCATGGAGATACCTTAAAGAAGACTTGGTCACCCATAGAATACTAAATATCTCTACTCTTTAGATTCGAATAAGACTTCTGTCTGTCTATCAGAAGTTGTTTTCAGACGATCCTAAATTAATCTAACCTTGTTCTCAATCTCTAAAACCAACTCAGGACTCAAACCCCGTAACTCACCCAACTCAATCCAACATAAAGGGTTACGAAACGTACGACCATATAGAGCCTCGTAAGGTGTCATTTGAATACTGGACTAAAAACTATTATTATACGCGAACTCAGCTATTGCAGAAACTCCTCCCAATTACCTCGAAAGTTGATCATACAACTCCGTAACATATCCTCCAGTATCCAAGTCACTCTATTAGATTTTTTATCTGTTTGAGGATGGAACGCAGTAGTGAAGCCCAAACGAGTACCTAAAGCCTCATAAAGTTTTTTCCAGAATCGAGAAGTGAAGAAAAGATCCCTATAAAAAATAATCGAGACCGGATCCCCATGAAGTCTAACAATCTCGAAAACATACAACTTGGCCAACTTTTGCAAAGAATAATCAGTCATGATCGAAAAGAAATGAGCGTACTTGGTCAAATGGTCCACGATAACCAAAACAGAATCCTTCTTAGTGGGTGTTAAGGGCAACCCACTAACGAAGTCCATAGTCACTCGTTCTCATTTCCAAAGGGGAATCTTAACAGGTTGGAGCAAACTTGAAGGCAATTAGTACTTAGCCTTAACTTGCTGGTACATCAGACAACGAGAGACAAAATCTATTACCTCCTGCTTCAACCCACGCCACCAATATAACTGTCGGAGATCTCGCTACATCTCATTCCACCGAGATGCATATCATAAGGGCTATTATACACTTCCCGCAGAATAGATTGTTTCAAATCAGAGCCGTTAGGAATACAACCCAACCTTGGAAAGACAGAACCCATCACTGTTCAGCCCAAAATAAGTACTACCTTCTTCAATCTAACTGAATCGTGAAATCAAAAAGTCATCCCCCAATTGCTTAACCCGAATCTAATCAATTCAAGTCGACTTAAGTAGCAACTCGGCTTACAGACTACCATCATATAACAGACTTAGGTGAGCAAACATCACCCTTAAATCAGTCACCGCTCTACGACTAAGAGCATCAGTCACAACATTGGCCTTATCGGGATGATACTCAATCGTGTTGTCATAATCCTTAAGCAACTCAATCCACCTACATTGCCTAAGGTTCAACTCCTTCTGAGTAAAGAGATACTTGAGGCTCTTGTGATCAATGTAAATGATACACCTTTAACCATATAGATAATGCCTTTAGATTTTTAAGGCGAAGACAACAACAGCCAACTCTAGATCATGCATGGGATACTTGTCTTCATTTGACTTAAGTTGTTGGGATGCGTAAGCCACCACCTTACCATCTTGCATCAAAACACAACCCAATCCAACATGAGAAAAATCACTATAGACTACGAATTTCTTACTAGACTCAGGCTGCATCAGAACGGGTGCTTAAGTTAAAATAGATTTGAGCTTCTGAAAACTTGATTGCTGCTCATCAGTCTAGACAAGTAGTGCCTTCTTATTCAATAACCTAGTTAGAAGAGTTACGATGAGCGAGAACCCCACAACATATCTCTAATAATAACCCGCTAAGCCGAGGAAGCTGTGGATCTCAAACACATTCCTAGGTTGTTTCCACTCAAGCACAACCTCAATATTTTTAAGATCAACCCGAATCCCCTTTGTAGACACTACATGACCCAGAAAAGTGACTTCCCTTAACCAAGACATACATTTGCTCGACTTAGTGTAGAGCCTTTTCTCACGGAATATCTGCAGAACTACTCTAAGATGCTCATCATAATCATCCTTAGTCTTAGAGTATACCAGAATATCGTTGATGAAGACCATGATAAACTGATCCAAATACGGCTAGAACACCCAATTCATAAGATCCATGAATGCAATCAGAAAATTCGTCAAACCGAAGTGGGTACTTATTCTTTATCTTGAATTTATTCAACTCAGGGTAATCCAGACACATCCTCCTTGTACCATCCTTTTTCTTTACGAACAGAACTGGTGCTCTTACGAAGATACTAGGCTGAATGAACCCTCGATTGAGAAGTTCCTAAAGCTAAGCTTTTAATTCCATAAGCTCATTCAATGCCATGCGATAGGAGTGATGAACACCAGAGTTGTACTTGGTAAAATCTTGATACCAAACTCGACCTCTTTATCTGGAGTTAACCCCGATAATTCTTCCAAAAATACATCTGAAAACTCTCTAACGGTCCAAATATCCCTAACAGATGAACGCACAGAAGTCAAATTATACACAAAGGCCAGAAATTTCTCAAACCCTTTACGAACTAACTTTTCTACCATAAGAGCTGAGATCACATTGGAGAGATAATCTTGACACTCGCCGAACAAAATAACCTCCAAATCATCTTCAAACTTTAGAGTTACCCTCTTAGTCGCCCAGTCGAAGTTGACTCGATGCTCTAAGAGTCAATTCATTCCCAGTATTAGATTAAATTTTCGAATGGTAACTCTATCAGATTAGCCAGAAACAAAACACCTTGTATCTCCAACGGTACTCTCTTATAAACCTTATCAACCTACACTGACTGACCCAATGGACTAATCATAGAAACCTCACCAAAAGTGCTCTCAACAGGAATACCCAAGTTCACAGAAATAGAGCTAGTTATATAGAAATGTGTTGAGCCTATATCTATCAGTGTAAAGTATGGTACATAATTAATAAAGAACGTACCAGCAATAAGGTCTGCGATGTCTTTGTCCTTGCGGTGCCTAGCCGCATATACCAAAGCAGGCTACCTAGCCTTAGTCTGATTAGCACCTCTGCCTGATGCGCTTTGACCCCTACCTAATCTATTACCACCTCTAGCTTGATAACAACCCCTAGGTGACTACTGAACTACTCATTAAGGCTAAACTAAACCCGGAGATGGGGCTTACACTTGATCAAATCAGAGTGGACAATCATTGATCCGATGCTCCATTGACCCACATCGTAAACAAGCTCTCAACCTCTTCCAACATTCGTTCGGAAGGCACCTACCACAGTTTTCACATGTCTAACCCACAGTAGAAGCAATAGGTGCCTCAACTCTCGAAGGCCCATCAAATCTGGTTCATTTCTTAATACGCTAAACAGAACTAGAGTGCTCTGAATCCCTTTTAGTCTTACTTCTTTCACTGTCCTTCTTTTCACGCTCAGTACACTTAACTTCCTCAGCAATCTTTGCCTTGTTCGCCAAGACGACAAAAATTCTCAGAGGGGCTATCAAAATTTTAAGGCCATACCTCATATCTTCCTTAAATCGAATGCTCTTGTCGTAGTCATTCGACACAAGCAAGCACATCTGCTTAGCCTTAAAAATTCATCCACATATCCAACCACAATCCTATCCCCCTGAGTAAGGCCCACAAACTCGCGTCTCTAGTGACACCCTTAAATAGCTCAGCTCCATTGGACAGAAGTCATTCAATTACCGATCCTCGGCTCCAAAATCTGGTATGGGTCCTAGTGACCCTCTCGAAAATTCTTAACATGGCTAGAAACAATGCATCGTCCCAGACATTTAACTTTGGGACCCATTCTTAGCAGTAGGTGTACCCGATGTTTCACTTGTATCTAGATTGGGCATACTGTTCATCAAGGACGGCTTAGCTCGAGCCTCCCTCAGCACCTGCCATGCCCACCAATACCTTTTCCACAAGTTCCACATGTAGTCACTGTATGTTATCTATATTATAAAGTTTTATGTATTAATTCAAATGTTTATTAACATATATTTTACACTCAAAAGTTATCAGAAAAATCTATGAAGTTACAGTCTTTAACTATTGCAGAGTAGTTTTAATCATAACAGAGTTTTTTTTCTAAACTAAAAGTTTAACTAAGTTAGAAATACATATAAGATCAACGCCGGAGACTCGGTATTCTGTAAACTTACTTTTCAAATTTTTAAATAGAAAGAAATTTTATTTTACATACAATTTTAAAAAAATTTTGAACCCAAAATTCACATCCCGAGTTTTGAAACCTGACTTTGATACCACCAAATGTAACACCCCAAACCCGACCTAGAATTTATGACCAAATCTAGAGATGTTATTGCATGTTCATTCGAGAACCCTTAATTCGTTTATTATGAGAAAACATCGTTAGCTCTTATTACGTAAAAATACAATTTGTTTTCAGGCATATCTTCCTTAACCATTTTGACAAAAATATTATTCATATACATATTTATATATTTCATAAGAAATTGAGTTTACAGCAAAAAAATCTTATTTGAGTCTAGTTTTGAAAAAATGGTTTGTTATGGTGAAATCAAATATTTTGTAGATCAAATTTTAAGCCTACCAAAAACGATAAAACAGTTAAAATTAGAAAATAAACTCCAGATATTTAAACAATCCAAAAAACATCTCAAACAGTCTATCAAAATTAAAATACTATAAACTAAACCATTGTACATATTTTAAAAAAAATACTTAATCGAGCTCCCGTGGCACCGATCTGTCTAAATCTGAGAGTTACCTGAAAGTAACAGACAAACAAAAAGTAAGTTTCGAAACTCAATGTGTAGCATATAGTATAATCAATAGACAATATTTCGGATCTTAGACAAACACTTTTCTTAACAGATAAAATATCAGAACATGTCAAGCGAAAAAATATAATCCTACCCTCATTCGCTACACACCATCTCTAACCACGCAACACACCATATAGGATATGAACACCCATCCACCCAAACACAACACTTAGTATCGATATGACAATTTTCAGAATATATACAGCTTAGCTGCCAGATCAATAGCCCCATTATCGCCATGTACAAAAATAAATGTGGTTATGCCACCAATTACGAAAGATAATTAAACTGCCCACACTTCCTCCAATACATAAATCCCACCCCAATGCACATACAAAATTACTAATGTGCAAAATATGCATATCATACATGCTCATATAGCATACATAGATCAATCATATCATATTACAAAATACTCATAACGGTTTGGAAACTATACTTTTTATGCTACATGATAAATATACATACTTTAATCGTACTTATATCGAGCTTTATGCTTAACACTTTGTCAGAAATCACATTTTTATAACTTCATTACAATATACAGGCTTTATGAAAAAATTTAGAATTTTGGGCCCACACGCCTGTGTGGCCCACACAACCCAATTAGCTCAAACCGTGTGTCTCACACGGTCCAGCACACGATTGTGTGTCACACACGACCTACCACATGGCCTTGTAATGTCAGAAGTCCCTTTTTTCGACTTTCGTCGTTCGCTATTGTCTCGGGTTTTTGTTACACACCTTAATTGTTTCTGATGTAATTCCAAGAACCGAGCAATCCAATACCAAATTGACAGAAAACACAAATCAATTAACACATTCCTTAACCAAATCTAATCGCGGAACCGACAACAAAATGGCCACACTATGCCAATTGAAGTTCCCAACACAACGTTAAATGACTTACTAGCAACGAAGCAGCCGAACACCACAGAACTTAATTTGTTGGAGGATCCATCGTCCCGTGAATGTCTCCTCGAAGACCCCAAATGACTAATACGAAATAATGCATCACACACACACCCCATCTTAAGCAAAAGATATGGAAACGATCACCCCCATAATGAAAGAAGAAAGAAATACTAAATAATAAAAGAAACATTATTTACACGAAATGGAGTAGCAAACAAATCAATCACCAAAATTGTTGAACCCTATGAAATGTAAACAAGAACGTAAATGAGTTTTGGAGTAGGAAAAAAGAGAAAGAAAGAACAATTTTTTTTTTTTGCAATTTCTCCACTGGAACATACGTGAAGCAAACGGATGGGAAAGTGGGAAAAAATTGAGAACGTGAGTAATGGGAAGGGAATCATGAAAATATTTTTTTTCTAAATTTTAAAATAAAAGATAAAAAGATAAAATAAAATAAAAACTAACCTAACAAGCCAATCATCTCAAATAATCTAATTCTTATCTAACAGCTATATTAAATTTCAATTTAACCCAACTACTATTAGTTGATCGGTCCCATAAAGAATGTAGCAAAAAAAAAAAATGCTGTCACAAGGACTCGAGCCATAACCCCAAGCACAAACTCAAAGCCCTTAACCACCTTAGCAAATCACTCAAATTTTTTGGGTGTTATAGAAGGACAACTAAAAAGTAGAAATGTAACACTAGGTTTAGTCAATTGGTTATGTAGCTCAAATCCAATCCTACAAATGTGGGGTATTGCCTAGAGAGTAATCCACTATAATTCAACAGTACAAGAGATAGTTTAAGCTCAACCTTATTCACCCTCACTGCAATCTCACTCTTATACAATTATAAATATTAAACTTTCCCTCTAATCTTTCCACACTAAAAGCTTAGTTACAAATTGATAGAACAATTTATTTACAACATAATTTGCACTCAAGTAAATTCCTTTAACGAACAAGTTTGTACTCTAAAAAACTTATATCAAAACCATAAGCAAATACCTTAATATCAAGCTAATGTGATAGGAATTTGTCTTACAAATTTGGTCTAATCAATCTTCTTAAGGAATGAAAAAAAAAAGGGAGATATTTTGTTCAAATAAACATCTTTGATTCGAGTTTTCGTCGCTTGAATGACTTCTTCCCTACAAATAACCATGAAAATTCAACATGAAGCCCTTTAAATAGTTGGACAAAAATAGTCAAAAAAAATATAGTCAAAAGATGTCAATTAAAATATACAAATCTCAAAAACTCAGAAGTTGCAACTGATTGTTAGAACTTATTGCACTTACATATTCTTCCACAGTGAAATAAGGTTTTCATGTAAATAGTTAGTTTAGTCTTACTATGTAAACTTTAATCCATCCTAATCTATGTAGATCTCACCAAATCAGTTATTACCTTTAAGATAAGAATAAAATGAATTGAGATAAATCTTAAAAAATTCAGCCCACATCTAATTGTGATAATATATCTCTAGTCCTTTAAATGGTAGATTTAATAATCTCTATAGAATCAATTACAATCTTCAAAATGATAAACCAATCACTTAAAATATGGATGATAAACTTGAAGATATTTCTCCATAAAATCAAATCTTAAATATTCTTGATAGCCTGCCTTCTTAAATAAGGAAAATGCAACTTATATATATGAGAGAGATTTGGTCAAGGTGTTGTAAGCTTGAGATAATCATTTTCATAAAAAATGTCACCTTAGTTATCTTTTAAAGCTTAGATAATATGAAAATATAAAACTATTTATATTTTGAATTGATCACATATTACACTAAATATGGAAGGATAATCCTAGCAAAGAAATTATATATAAAAAAACTAGAAAATAAATCATATTAATCCATATGCTAGTTTTTTTCTCATCAATAATATTTCATATTAATTAATCGCATGCTTAATCTCATAGAATCATGTAAAATGCCAACTAAATATAAATGGATATAATAGTAACATTAGAACTGTTGTAACTAGATTCAGTTTTACATTTCAAGAATCAGTTAATCGGTTGTAAGCTTTAGCTTCTCTCATGCTAAGGTGTATATATACCCTTCTTCTATCCAATGAAATTCAAGCTAGAAACATATTCATTTCATTCATGAGTAAATGTAGGTATAGTTCTTGCCTTTTGTAAATTCTTTCATGGTATTAGTCGTTGCTATCTGGGCTGCCGTTCGCTATGCTCCATGGCTGCTCCTACACCTGATGTCTCTACCAATGAAGCCCTATCACCAAAGTCTTCTGCTCTAGTCCACAACTCCACATCTCCATGTTGTCCAGATGATGAAAGACAGTTTCATGTTGTTCAGTCGTCTCCTAAGCATGACAAAGTAGAACTTAGGGAAGACACGTTTGTGCAATGGCACCATCATATCAAATTGATAGTCGATGCCTACGGACTTACTAATTATGTAGATGGAACTATTTCGACCCCATCTCAATTTGTTCCAGATTCCGCAAGGAAGTTGGCCTCTAATCCGAATTTTATTTTTTTCATCAGCAAGATAAACTTCTTGAATCCTGGCTCTTATCCACGATCAGTGGAGATATTCTGTCGTATTTTACAGGTGCTACCACTGCGTAAGAAGGTTGGAGTGAAGTGACTCACCTGTTTGCCGCAGCCTTTAATGCCAAGATCTCCCGTTTGTAGCATGACTTGCATTCTTTGAAAAAGAATCATCTCTCGGTTAAGGAGTACTTGGCCAAAATAAAAAATCTCTGTGACTTATTGGCTGCCTCAGGCCATCCTTTATCAGACACAGAGCAGGTTGATATTGTCCTAGCCGGGCTTTTGGCCGAGTTTGAGGCCATCCTCACTGTTGCATCTTTTGCTCCGAAACCATTGAAGATGGATAGGCTGGTGGACAGCCTTCTTGAATGTGAAAACCAACAGAGGAGAGTTATGACAGATTTATGACTGTTGCACCATTCGGTTTCACCTAATCCGTCGTCTTCCGCTTCCATGCCGGATTTCCGCGCGAAGATTTCGGTCCAACGAGATGCTCGTAGTCATTTTAGAAGTCGTGGCCAGAGTTCTCAAGGTCGTCCTTAGTGTCAGCTTGTGGTCATCTTAGCAATGTCGTTCAACGGTGTTTCTATCGCTTCATAGGAACTTTAGTGGATTTCCGGCGTCTGGCTCCTCTCGGGGGTATAATGACTATTCGATGGCTGTGCGGGTGAGTTGGGGTGTCTTCGAATAGGGTTTCCAATAACTTTTATATTTTCCCTTATTCTCATGGCCCGATTCCTCCGTCTGGATTAGTGGCCCAAGTTCTTCATTTGGCCTACGGGTTTGGGTAGCTTACTGCATTCAAATTTGGGCCTCAATCAATTGGGTTTTCTTCTACTACTTGGCTTATGAAACTTGTAGCAGTTGGGCTTTTTTCACCTAATGTTCATACTAGATCGTATGTACGTTCCTCTGTTGGGCCAGGTCTGTTGAATGGTGCTATTGGATCACCTAGGCCTGTTCCGTCCAGTGGAGCTATTGGGTCGCTTAGGCCTATTCTGCCAATGGGGTTGCTAGGCCTTTGTTGTTGCAACATGCTCGGCCTATCCATGCTTTGTCCATATAGACTATGCCTTTGTCCCCTGTTTCTAATAAGCTATCTGTTTGGTACCTCGACTCTAATGCCACCAACCACATTTGTCAAGAAGCTTTTATGCTGAATAATTTGAGTGAATTTTCAGGTAAAATTCTTGTACTAATGGGTGATGGTACGTGTGCTTCTATTGTGAATTTGGGTGATAGTGTTTTTTTTACTTCTCGAAAGTTATTGCATTTAACAAATGTGTTACATGTTCTTACGATCCAAAAAAAAATTGCTCTCGATTTCTCAGTTTGCTCGGGATAATTTTTTTTTTTTTTTTGGTTTCATCTATTCCATTATCTTGTAAAGGATATACAAACCAACAAGATTTTGCTTCAAGGCCACACACATGAAGGACTATATCAGTTTTAGCCGGTGTCATCTTTTGACAAAGTGGGATCCATTCGAGCCCATGACACGTCTCTTCACAATACAAAGTTGGGCACCAGCTCATCATTTCCTTAAAAATGTAATTTGTTTGAGTTGTGGCATTGTCGACTTGGTCATCCATCGTTGAGTAATGTTGCTGTTGATATTAATAAATTACAGCATGTATGTTCTGCTTGTCAACAAGGGAAGTCGCACAAGTTAGCATTTTTTACTTCTACCACAGTGTATCATCATCCATTTGATTTAGTTGTTTTTGACCTATAAGGACCTACTTCTGTTAATTGTGGGACCAGTTGGTATTATGTTTCCTTTGTTGATGTTTATAGCTGGTTTACTTGTTCATTTCTTATCCAAAAGAAGTCTCAAGCTATTAATTGTTTTGTTCATTTTCAGAAATTGGTGAAAGTTCAGTTTGGCAAAGATGTAAAGCAATTTTAGAGTGATTAGGGTGATAAATTTGACTAATTTGCCTCCTTATTGGCTCAACATGGCATTCTCCATCACACCACCTCTCCTCATACATCCAAGCAAAATGGGATCATTGAAAGAAAGCATTGTCATATAGTTGAACTTGGGTTACCTTACTTGCTCAAGCCCATTTACTAATGAAGTATTGGACTTATGCCTTTTCATATAAGGTTCACTTGATCAATCAGATGCCCACTCCGGTTCTTCAAAATCAGTCTTTGTATTTGGTGCTCTATGGTACTTTGTCGGAATATGATCACCTTCATGTTTTTAGATGTTGTTGCTATTCGTATCTCCAACCATTTAATCAACACAAGTTGGAGTTCCGAGCTCAACCGTGCACTTTCCTTGGGTATAGTTCCTAACACAAAGGCTATCAATGTCTTCTCTGGATGGCCGAGTTTTTATTTCTCGACATGTGGTGTTTAATGAGGACCATTTTTTATTTCCTTCTAATGCACCGTCTGTATCTCCGGCATCCGACCGAGTCACTATATTTCTTACTCTCATGACTCCACTCCGCCATGCACGATGCCCACGAATGATGCTCAATTGGTTCATTCGCCAACTTATCTTCCCAAATCTACTTTAGACTCCCCTTTTCAGATAATAATGATACTGTTGACCTGGATGATGGGTTTGACACTTCTTGTCCCACACAGGGTATTCCTGTTTCTCTTGCTCCGGTTGATCTTCCACCACAACTTGTAATACTCACTCTATGGTCACTTGGTCGAAGGTTGAAATTTTTAAACCAAAAGTGCTGACAGTTGAGCTTTTTGAATGAGAGCCGTGTACTACTGAAGAAGCCTTTGCTAGTGCAGAAAAGAAGATGGCAGCTGAGGAGGAATATGATGCCTTGATTTGCAACCCCACGTGGACTTTAGTTCCCTTATCTCCGGGTTGAAAGGTAATTGGTCACAAGTGTCTATTTAAAATCAAATGAAATCTTGATGGTACAGTGGCTCATCAAAAAGGAAGATTGGTTGGTAAAGGGTGTTCTCAAGTTCCCGAGTGAGATTTTTGAGAGACACTAAGTCTCATCGTCAAACTGACTACAATTCGCACCATTCTCTCCATTGTTGTCACTAAACAGTGGCCACTACGACAAGTTGATGTTAATAATGCCTTCCTAAATGGTGATTTAACTGTAGAGGTGTATATGCAGCAACCTCCCAGTTATGTTCAAACCGATGCAAAAGGCAGCTCCTTGTATCTCCCCTAAACAAAGCTGTAACACTCCTAACTCGTATCCGTCGCTGGACTAAGGTTAAGAAGCATTTCTGGACAAATCAGAACAATTCTCATTCATTTCATCAACAACATAGCATCAAAGTCAAACATCATTATAGAGTCCCTTACATAGGTCAACTAGACCCTAAACATGCTTTAGAAAGGGATCGGGACTAAACCGAGCTCCTACAAAATTTTTTGAAACTTAAATATTTTTCAAAGTTATAAAGGTCACATGCCCGTGTGAGCAGGCCGTGTGTCTCACACGGCATTAGACATGCCCGCATGTCTAAGCCGTGGAAAAATAGAGCATCCATACTGACTTGTCCACACGGCCACAAGATAAGCCAGTGTGCCAGGCCTTGTAAAAATTAGGGAGGTTACTAACTTGGGTTACACGGCCGGCCACACGCCCATGTGCCAGCCTGTGTGCCACACACGACCGATAGACACGCCCGTATGTCTAGGCCGTGTTAAAACTGTAGAGTATACTGACTTAAATCGCAAGGTACCCCAGGGGGCACATGGCCGTGTAACATGACCGTGTGTCGCACAATGCTGTGACACACGCCCGTGTCTCTACCCGTGTGGACAAAAATAGGCCATTTGAAAAGCCAATTTGCCACCCTACAATCATGAACTCATAACAACCAATTTGAAATCATTTCTATAAACTTATAGGCATCCGAAAACATACCAAATCACACACATTTCATGCCATTTCATAGTCAACAAATTTCAGTACTCAATTCCACAACTAAAACATAGCAAATCAATATACCAAAATCATTACAACTTACATAAGTTCCAAATACATAAACTCATCATTTTATCACATATTTCATACCACAAAACTTACCAATTCAACATTACATATTCAAACCATCACATAAGCATTATATACATCATATAACTTGCTTATCAAACACATCATTTAGGCCAACTTAAAAGGCCATACATACCAATATTTACAAGCCAAATCTCATGGCTAGATATTCATATCACAAAACCTATCAAAATAACTCTAGCCTATACATGCCATATACCATATGTACAACTCTCAAAATGGCACCAAAATAGATGTTCGATAGTATGAATGAGTCGCTGATGATTCCCAGATTCGAGCTAGCTTTATAACACTGCAAAACAGAGAACATTTCACACAGTAAGCTTTAAAGCTTAGTAAGTTCATGCCAAATATAATCAACAGTTTATATAACACGAAATATCAATTAACGAACACTTAGTAGTTCACAATTCATCCATCAATTCTAGTACATCACATTTAATATGTTCATACGAATTCATCAAACTTCATATACATAGTATCATCTACCACATAGATATCAAACATACCTGAACTTTCCCGTATTTATTCATTTCATTCTCACCTCTCATTGAAATACATTAATCCATTCAAAAGTCTTTCCATGCTTTAAGAATTCGCACACTTAGTGCTTTATTGATGAGCCGAAGCTGTAACAATCCCACACACTTAGTGCCATCTCAAATAAACCGAAGCTATCTCGGTATCGCACACTTAATGCCTTATATAGCCGAAGCTATTCCAATTCGGACACTTAGTGTCGAACATAGTCGATTTGTCATCATGCTCAAACCATAGTTAAATATATACAATTTATGCATTATCAAAGCATTAAAACATACTTGTAACATCATTTATCACGTACAAACTTACCTTGTACTCGTAATTGACGATTCAGATCGTTTACTCGATAACCTTCGATTTCTCTCGATCTAGATCCGAATTCTTCTTTTCTTGATCTATATGTATTCAAAATTAACCCTTTTATTCAAAAAAATCATTCAATTCAATCCATATACACATATTTAGGGCATTTTATAAATTAACCCTCACATTTTCACATTTTAACACTTTAGTCCCTAATTATAAAATCACAAAATACATAAAATTTCCTTATACAATTTCCTAGCCGAATTTTACCCTAGCTCATATAAGCCCACACATTTCATTTATTTCACATTTTAGTCCCTCAATTTCACATTTTCACAATTTAGCTCAAATTACTCAAATTCATAAAAAATTCAAAGACAAAACATGTTAACCCAACTTCAAACTTTCATATACTACCATCAAACTTCATAAAACTCATAATTTCATCAATGGCATAACTCAAAATCATCAAAAAAAATCAGAAATTTAGACATGGGCTTGATAGATTACTAAGCAACGATCACAAAAACATAGAAATTATAAAAAAAACCGATAAAAAACACATACATAATTGATTCTTGCAAGTGCCGAATGTTTGAAGACTTTAAAACCCTATTTTCCTTCTTCAATTTCGGCTAAATGAAGAATAATAACTTTATTTTCATGCTTTTGTTTTATTAATCAAACATTAATAATCCATTTACATATTTAACCTTATTATTTTCATTAATATTCCACTATCTCATGACCAAATATGTCTATGCATTAATTCAATGGTATAATTGCATCATAAGGACTCTATATATATAAAGACATAGCAATTTGGTACTTTAGCAAATAGCACATTTCTTTTGCATTTTCTGCGATTAGATCCTTTTATCAAATTAAACTATTAAACGATAAAATTAATTCACGAAATTTTTACACATGCATATTCACATACTTTAAACACAAAAAAGAATATTAAAATAATTTTCCAACTCAGATTTGTGGTCCTGAAACTACTGTTCCGACTAGGGTCTAAATTGGGCTATTACAACTCTCCCCCGTTAGGGATTTTCGTCCTGGAAAATCTTACCATTGAACAGTTTTGGATGTTGTTGTCTCATAACATCTTTGGGCTCCCACGTAGTCTCTTCAATTCCGTGTCGATGCCACATCACTTTTACTAAAAAAAATTTCTTATTTCGCAGTTCTTTAAGCTCGCATGCCAAGATACGAATCAGTTCTTCATCGTAGGTTATATTAGACTAAATCTCAATCTCAGACGGAGAAATCACATGTGAGGGATCAAATCTGTATCATCAAAGCAACGATACGTGAAATACATTATGAATCTTTTCTAACTCAGGTGGCAACAACAATTGATAAGCAACCGGCCCGATACGTTCGATAATCTCATACGGCCCGATGAACTTCAGACTCAATTTTCCTTTTTGCCAAATCAGAGTACTTTCTTCCACGGAGATACTTTCAAAAACACTTTGTCACCGATCTCAAATTCGATATCTTTTTGTTTCAAAGCTGCGTGAGATTTCTAACGATCAGAAGCTGTTTTCAAACTATCTTGGATCACTTTTACTTTCTGTTCAGTTTCTTTTATCAAGTCAACCCCGTGAATCTTATTCTCACTGAGCTTAGTCCAATACAATGGTGTACGACATTTGCGACCATATAAGGCTCCGTACGGTGCCATTTTAATGCTCGATTGGAAACTATTATTATACGCGAATTCAATCAATGGCAAATATTATTCCCACGTACCTTCAAACTCAAGAATGCAACATTTGAACATATTCTCGAGTATCTAAATAATCCGCTAGGATTGACCATCCGTTTGTGGGTGAAAAGCAGTGCTAAAGTATAGTTTTTTACCTAATGCATCTTGCAGTTTCTTCCAAAATAGTGATGTGAATCTCAGATCTCTATCCGAAACAATAGAAATAGGTACTCCGTGCAATCTCGCAATCTAAAAAATGTACAACTCAGGAAGGTTATCAAGTGAATAATCTGTACGAACCGGGATAAAATGAGCCGATTTAGTCAATCTATCAACAACAACCTAGATTGCATCTTTCTTACTCGGTGACAAAGGTAAACCTAATACAACATCCATCGTGATTCTGTCCCATTTCCACTCCGGGATCATAATCGGTTTTAGTAATCCAGACAGAACCTGATGTTCAGCTTTAACTTGTTGACAAATCAAACATTTCGAAACAAAGTCCGAAATATCTCGTTTCATACCATGCCACCAATAAAGCTATTTCAGATCATTATACATTTTAGTACTACCCGGATGAACAGATAACTGACTACTATGAGCTTCATTTAAAATCATTTGAATCAACTCTGAATTTCTTAGAACACATATTCGGCCTCTGAATCTCAAACATCCTTCAGCACCAACTCAAAATTCTAAATCAATATTCAAATCACATTGAGCTTGTTTTGCTAACAATTCATTATCAACCTTTTGAACTTCGTAAATTTGCTGAATTAATAACGGTCTTGCTTTCAACTCAACTAAAACCAAACCATCATCAGAAAAAGTTAACTGAGTATTCATCACACGCAATGCAAACAATGATTTTTGACTTAGAGCATCAGCAACAACATTGGTCTTTCCCGGATGGTAGTCAATTACAAGCTCATAGTCTTTTAACAACTCTAACCATCTTCGCTGTCGTAGATTCAAATCTTTCGGAGTCATCAAATATTTTAAGCTTTTGTGATTGGAATAAATGTGACATTTCTCATGGAATAAATAGTGACGCCAAATTTTCAAAGCGAACACAGTCATAGCTAATTCAAGGTCGTGCGTCGGATAATTCTTTTCATGTGGCTTTAATTGTCTCGAGGCATAAGCTATGACTTTGCCTTTCTGCATCAAAACACATCCCAAACTGTTCAAAGATGTATCACTAAATATTACAAATTCTTTACCCGATTTTGGCTGAACTAACGCTAGAGCTTTGGTTAATAAAGCTTTCAACTGATCAAATATTTTCTGACACTTTTCGAACCATTTAAATTTCATATCTTTCTGAAGCAATTTCATCAACGGAGTCATAATCATTGAAAAGCCTTTTACGAACTGTCGATAATAACAAGCAAGTCCCAAAAAACTACGGACTTCGGAAACATATCTCGGAGGCTTCCAATCCAAAATTGTTGAAATCTTGCTTAGATCAACTCGGATACTAGATGCCGACACAACATGCCCTAGAAAACTAACTTCTCGTCACCAAAATTCACATTTGCTAAACTTCGCATATAACAACTTTTCTCGCAAAATCTGTAACACTATTCTTAAATGTTCAGCATGCTCAATTTCATCATGCGAATAAATCAAAATGTCATCAATGAATACGACAACAAATCGATGCAACTACGGTCTAAAAATTCTATTCATTAAATCCATAAAAACAGCAAGTGCATTCGTTAATCCAAAAGGCATAACTAAAAAATCGTAATGTCCATACCTCGTTTGGAAAGTATTTTTTGGCACATCCGAATCTTTCACTTGCAACTAATAGTAACCCAATCTCAAATCTATCTTTGAAAACACTGTAACCCCTTTCAACTGATCAAACAAATCATCTATCCGCGGTAAAGGATATTTGTTCTTGATCGTCACTTTATTAAGCTATCGATAATTGATGCACATTCTCATAGTTCCATCTTTCTTTTTCACAAACAAAATCGGTGCACCCTAGAGAGAAAACTCGGTCGTACAAAGCCTCTATCTGTCAATTCTTGCAATTGAGCTTTCAACTCTTTTAATTTAGTCAGTGCCATTCTGTATGGAGCTATCGATATCGGAGTAGTTCCTGGTATTAATTCAATACCAAACTCAACTTCTCAGATTGGAGGTAAACCCAGTAACTCATTAGGAAACACATTTAGATATTCACAAACAACTGGCACTGATTCAATCTTCTTTTCAGTCACTTTCGTGTCAAGCACATAAGCTAAATAAGCTTCGCAACCCTTTCTCACATATTTCTGAGCTAACATCATTGAAATCACTGCTGGTAATCTGTTCAATTCATCTGATTCAATTTGAATAATCTCATTACTCTAACATCTCAAATCAATCATCTTTAGTTTGCAATTTACAACAGCATCATGCAACGTTAGCCAATCCATACCCAAAATTATGTCAAACTTGTTGAATGGTAACAACATCAAATTGGACGGAAAGCAATTACCCTGAATTATCAATGGACAATTCTTACACACTTTATCAACCAATACACACTTGCCTAAGGGGTTTAATACTCTAATTAAAAATTCAGTAGACTCTACAGGCAAAGTCTTACTGAATGCTAAATTCACACATATATACGAATGAGTAGACCCTAGATCTATTAATGCAATAACTTTAGTATCATAGAGAGTAAAATTACCGATAATAACATCTAGAGATGACGCTTCTTCTCGTGCCCGAATAGGGTAGGCTCGTGCAGGTGCTCTAGCATAAGATCTCGCTACAGTGTCTCGTGTCACACCTCTACCACCACTCACATTTCCCATGTTTCTCGGTGGCCTACCTCTAGTTGCAGTGTTACTCAGCCTCATGTTCTGAGCATTATCTTTTTCAGCTAACTCTGGGCAATCTTTTATAAAGTGATCTCGTGAACCACAATTGTAACAAGATCTGTTATTACTTTTCCCCCAGCAATCTCCAAAATGCCATCTTCCACATTGTTTACACTCAGGCTTTACATCCTTTGCGTTACCAGCACTAGATACTAAGGTAGTTTGAGCTTTAGGGTTGGTATATTGCTTTCCACGATCTCTATTCTGATATCCCGCTGAAGCTATCGATCAATAAAATCTTTAGACTTCTTTGACAAGGAATGGTAAGATTTATTCATTGACCTCTTTCTCGAATCTTTAGCCTCTAAATTAGCTTTTCTCTTTTTTTTTTTTTACTGAAATCCTCGGCTTTACAAGCCCTTTCAACCAATACTACGAACTCTTTAGGTTCAAGTATCCCGACTAACAGTTTTATGTCTTCGTTCAATCCATCAACAAATCTTTTACACATGATCTCTTTAGTAGACATATATTCCTGGGCATATTTACTTAAACGTAATAATTCTGTTTCGTACTTAGTAACTGTCATACGACCTTGTTTCAATTCTAGAAACTCTTTATTTTTCTGATCAAGGAATCTTTGGCTTATATACTTTTTTCGGAACTCGGTCTGAAAGAATTCCTAGGTAACTCGTTCTTTAGGAACCACTGATGTCAATGTTTTCCACCAGTGAAATGCATTATCTCTAAGCAACGATACTATGCATTTAATACATTCTTCTAGAGTACAAGACAATTCATCGAATACTCTAATAGTGTTATCGAGCCAGAACTCAACTTTCTCATCATCATCATCAACCTTAGCCTGAAACTCTTTAGCCCCGCGTTTACGAATCTTATCAATAAGTGGCTTACTCAATCGAATCGGATCTATTACTTATGGCACAACCGAGACTTGTTGAGGAACATGTGAGGGTATAGGTTGTTGAGCAAATGGATTCGTTCGTACGAATTCCGTGAACCACTCGGTCATCATTTGGAAGAATGCTTACTTAGCTTATCCTTTCTGACTACTAGATATCGGCTTAGATTCGGCCGGCTCTACCCCTTGAGCAGAAGTGAGCGCATTGCTTTCAACATCATCAGCTATCGCTCGTTTGAGATCCATTTACTATATAAAAACATATTTTCATTGTCAGGATTCATCACACTATCGCAGTTCATAAATATGGCATGTATAGCTAGACTTACATACGCTACGTTAGTCCTAGAACCAACTAAATCGTAGCTTTGATACCAACAAAATGTAACCCCCTAACTCGTATCCGTCTCTAGACTAAGGTTAAGTGGCATTACTGGACAGATCAAAACAATTCACATTCATTTCGTCAAAAACATAGCATCAAAGTCAAGCATCATTATAGAGTCCCTTATATAGGTCAATGAGACCCTAAACATGCTTTAGAAAGGGGTCAGGACTAAACCGAGCTCATACAAAATTTTTCAAAGTTATAAAGGTCACATGCCTGTGTGAGCAAGCCGTGTGTCTCACATGGAATTAGACCCACCCGTGTGTCTAGGCCGTGGAAAAACAGAGCATACATACTGACTTATCCACACAGCCACCAGACAGGCCCGTGTACCAGGCCGTGTAAAAATTAAGGAGGTTACTGACTTGGGTCACATGGCTGACCACACGCCCATGTGCTATCCTGTGTGCCACACACGACTTGTAGACATGCCCGGGTGTGTCAAAACTGTAGGGTATACTGACTTAAAATCGCAAGGTACCCCAAGGGACACACGACCGTGTAACAAGACCGTGTGTCGCACATGGCTGAGACACAAGCCCATGTCTTTGCCCGTGTGGACAAAAATAGGCCATTTGAAAAGCCAATTTGCCACCCTACCATGAACTCATAACAACCAATTTAGAACCATTTCCATACACTTATAGGTAGCCCAAAACATACCAAATCACAGACATTTCATGCCATTTCATAGTCAACCAATTTCATTGCTCAATTCCACAACTAAAACATACCAAATCAATGCACCAAAATCATTACAACTTACATAAATTCCAAATACATAAACTCATCATTTTATCACATATTTAATACCACAAAACTTACCAATTCAACATTCCATATTCAAACCATCACATAAGCATTATATACATCATATAACTTACTTATCAAACACATCATTTAGGCCAACTTAAAAGGCCATACATACCAATATTTACAAGCCAAATCTCATGGCTAGATATGCATATCACAAAACCTATCAAAATAACTCTAGCCTATACATGCCATAGACATATGTACAACTCTCAAAATGGTACCAAAATAGATGTCCGATAGCATGAATGAGTTGCTGATGATTTCCGGATTCGAGCTAGCTTTATAGCACTGTAAAATAGAGAACATTTCACACAGTAAGCTTTAAAGCTTAGTAAGTTCGTACCAAATACAATTTATATAACATGAAATATCAATTAACGAACACTTAAGAGTTCACAATTCATCCATCAATTCTAATCCATCACAGTTAATACGCTCATATGAATTCTTCAAACTTTATACACATAGTATCATCTACCATATAAGTATCGAACATACCTGAACTTTCCCGTATTTATTCATTTCATTCTCACCTCTCATTCAAATACATTAATCCATTAGAAAGTCTTTCCATGCTTTAAGAATTCGCACACTTAGTGCTTTATTGATTAGCCGAAGCTGTAACAATCCCGCACACTTAGTGCCATCTCAAATAAATCGAAGCTATCTCGGTATCGCACACTTAGTGCCTCATATAGCCGAAGATATTCCAATTCGTACACTTAGTTCCGAACATAGTCGATTTATCATCGTGCTCAAACCATAGTCAAATATATACAATTTATGCATTATCAAAGCATTGAAACATACTTGTAACATCATTTATCACGTACAAACTTACCTCGTACTCGTAATTGACGATTCGGATCGTTTACTCGATAACCTTCGATTTCCCTTGATCTAGATCCGAATTCCTCTTTTCTTGATCTATATGTATTCAAAAATAACCCTTTTATTCAAAAAATCACTCAATTCAATCCATATACACATATTTAGGGCATTTTACAAATTAGCTTTCATATTTTCACATTTTAACACTTTAGTCCCTAATTCATAAAATCACAAAATACACAAAATTTCCTTATACAATTTCCTAGCCAAATTTTACCCTAGCTCATATAAGCCCACACATTTCATTTATTTTACATTTTAGTCCCTCAATTTCACATTTTCACAATTTAGCCCAAATTACTCAAATTCGTCAAAAATTCAAAGACAAAACATGTTAACCCAACTTCAAACTTCCATATACTATCATCAAACTTCATAAAACTCATAATTTCATCAATGGAATAACTCAAAATCATCAATAAAATCAAAAATTTAGACATGGGCTTGATAGATTACTAAGCAACGATTACAAAAAAGTAGAAATTATCAAAAACTAATCAAAAACACATACCTAGTTGATGCTTGCAAGTGCCGAATGTTTGAAGACTTTAAAACCCTATTTTCCTTCTTCAATTTCGGCTAAATGAAGAATAATAACTTTATTTTCATGATTTTGTTTTATTAATCAAACATTAATAATCCATTTACATATTTAACCTTATTATTTTCATCAAAATTTCGCTATCTCATGACCAAATATGTCCATGCATTAATTCAATGGTATAATTGCATCATAAGGACTCCACATATATAAAGACATAGCAATTTGGTACTTTAGCAAATAGAACACATCTTTTGCATTTTCTGCGATTAGATCCTTTTATCAAATTAAACTATTAAACAATAAAATTAATTCACGAAAATTTTAGACATGCATATTCACATATTGTAAACACCAAAAATAATATTAAAATAATTTTCCAACTCGGATTTGTGGTCCCAAAACTACTATTCCGACTAAGGTCTAAGCCGGGCTGTTACAAAAGCCTTATATAGTCTTCGACAAGCTCCAAGGGCATGGTTCGATAAGTTGAAGGCTTTTCTTATTTCCATTGGCTTAGTGCTCTCTAAATCTGATGCCTCTTTATTCATTCGTATCACTAATGAGTTTCGTAGGTATGTCTTGGTTTATGTTGATGACATCATTATTATATGTGACTCCCCTGTCGAGATTGATACGTTTGTTCACCAACTTCACACTAATTTTTCACTCATAGACATGGGCTTTCTTCGCTATTTTTTGGGTGTTGGGGTGAATTTTTCTTCAATCGCTGGCCTACATTTTTGTCAAAGGAAATATATCATTGACTTGTTAGAACGTTGTCATATGGACAAGGCTAAAGGAGTCCATACACCCATGGTTTCTTGCGCTCTAGGAGTCCATACACCCATGGTTTCTTGCGCTCTATCGAAACACGTGGGAACTCTGCTTGATGATCCACGTGAATATCGGAGTATTGCCCGAGCATTATAGTATATAGTTCTTACTGGACCAGATATTGCCTATGTTGTTAATCGCATATGCCAATTTATTCACGCTCCCACTAATGCTCATTTTGTTGCCCTCAAATGTATCTTACGCTACCTCTGTGTTACTATTGACTATGGGTTACAGATTCGATTCGACATTTTGAAAGGTTGTTTTTGGAAGGGTATGTTGATGTGAATTAGGGTTTGGACTTTGATGATCAACGATCCACCACTGGGTATTGTGTGTATTTTGGTGGGAATCTCATTTCGTGGTGTTCAAAGAAATAACAAGTTGTTTTTAGATCAATGGCTGAAGCAGAGTATCGTGGTATAGCAGCTACAGCTGTTGACATCACATGGCTTGACTCATTATTACGAGAAATTCGGTTGTCTTCTAATGATCGCCCTACTATTTGGTGAGATAATTCCAATGTTGTAGCTGTTGCGACCAATCCTGTTCTTCATTCTAAGTTCAAGCATGTCAAGCTTGATCTGTTTTTTGTTCAAGAAAAGGTTGCCGATGGATTATTGGTTGTTGTTGACATTCCACTTGGTGATCAAGTTGCCGATGTCCTCACTAAACCATATTACCTGCTTCTAGTTTTTCTTAGTTCTGAGAGAAACTTTAAGTCTTGGTGTAGTAGATGAATATTAGAATTGTTGTAACTAGATTCAGTTTTACATTTCAAGAATCAATTAATCGGTTATAAGCTTTAGCTTCACTCATGCTAAGGTGTATGTATACACTTCTTCTATTCAATGAAATTCAAGCTAGAAATATATTCATTTCATTCATGATTAAATGTAGGTATAGTTATTGCCTTTTTTAAATTCTTTCAAGTAAACTAGTTAGTTGCAATTGAGCTTTGCAACTAGTTGCATAAAAAAAAACATACTAAATTATGTTATTGAAAAGCTTTACATGAATTTTTTTATTCTTATCTAACTAATTTCAATAATTAATCTAGAAAATTTCAACCTAAAAAAATAAACAGGAGAATGAAGTTTTGGTGTTAATTAAATTGAATCAATAATCTCACTATTGCAATGCTTTAGAAAAAGTATTACAACATAAAATACCTATGATGTGAGTAAAAAATAAAATTATGCAGTAAATATATTTTTAAAATTGACAAAATAACAAATAAAATTTTAGCTGAATGGTAAAGTACAATAGTTTAAAACAAAAATGGTTTAGGTTTAAATCTTATTATAGTATTTTTATTTTTATTTTTCTATAGAAAATGATATAATATGACAACACTTTAAAAATAAAATAAAATAATTTAATATTTTTTGGTAAGAAGAAGAAGCTAAATACAATTAGCCATAGTAAACTTTATAGTGTTTATCAATACTTTTGTTGTAGTAATCCCATAGAAATTTGTTTGGGTGGACCATCGTAAATGAGCAATCCAATTGGGTTATGACTGCCTAGAATTGCCATATTATCCGCAACCATATTAGCTTAGCGTAGAACATACAAGACCTTAATATTCAAATCCCTTGCTATCTGATGTCTAGTAATTTGCACCAAATTCAACTTGACTTCCTTTGCTTGCCCATTAACAGTATTAACCACAGTTAAACTATCACTCTCCACCAACATTTGTTTAATCCTTCTCTTGCATGCCATATCAAGACCATCCATAATAGCCTATAATTTTGCATCAATTATAGAACATATGCCTATATTTCTACTGTAACCGTAATCTATTTGCCTCTGTTAACTCGAATCAGTCTGCCAGCCACTGCTCTACCTGTCGTCAGATGCTTGGTACCGCCCGCATTTAACTTGTACCACTCTTCCGGGGCTGGTTGCCAACAAATCCAACCACTGTTTTGTTTATCCTTTTAGTTTTTGGCCATAGTGACTATTCTTGCATAAGCTAGAATTCCTGCAGTTTCAGACACCAATTCACCAGCTTCACCATTGAAAATCATAAGATTCCTGCGTTTCTAAATTTTCCACCTATTAATACCAAACAGAACTTTCCAATTAACACCCTTGACAATAGTTTCATCAGAAAGTTGTAGATTTTTGATCAATCATTCTTCCAAATTCATAGAAAAGAAACTATCAGACATTCGAGGCAAAATAAAATTAGCCTAGATCACCCTAGCGGCAAGGTAGTCCCTTATTGAACATGTAATGGCGTTTCAATTCCACCACCACAAAGACTGTAAAATTAGTATTTAACATGCGTCTTTTGCATCGTTCGAAATTGGAAAGTATACGGTTATGTAAAAGTAACCAAAGAAACTGTCGAATTCTTTGGGGAACATCCAGCTTCCAAATGATCTTCCATGTATTATCTTAAATTGGCTAAACATCTTGCGCAACTTTGCTATAACCAGTAGACATTGTGCATTTGCCATTTTCCATCAACTTCCACCATATTTGATCGGCTCCGACATCATTTCGTGGAGGACTAATACTTGTAATATATCTAATTACCTCCCTTGGAAGATCCCTCACATACTACTGCAAAATAGGTTTTTAGCGGCGTTTTTAGTGGCGTTCGGACCAAAAACGCAGCAAAAAGTATACATTAGTGGCGCTAATCGAAAAACGCCGCAAAAGGTTAGAGCTATAGCGGCGTATAAAAACGCCACAAAATGTCAAGCAGTAGCGGGGTTTATGAGAAAAAAGCCAAAAAAGTCAAGCATCAAAAAAATTTATTTTAAACAAAAGAATGCCGTTTTGATCCCTATCTATTTATTATTTAACTAGTTTATTTATATTAATTAAAATACAATTTATTTTAATTGAATATTTAAAATCTTCAGAAAAATTAATGACACATAGAAAAATTTGAAAGTAAAAACATAGAAAAATATACGCTAAAAGTGAAAAAATTAAAATACTATTATTTAAAATAATTTTAAAGTTTTTTCGGTATATGACTGATTTTTTTTAATTTATATATTAAATAATTTCTTATATAATTGTAAAAGAGATAATATTAATTTGAATATATTAAAATTATCATTATAGTTTAAATTGTTTAAGAGATAATAGATAAAATATATATATATTAAAACTAAAAAATTGTTAACCCATACATCTCTAGAGAAACAAAATTAATTAGTAAATTGAAAATGTTATTTAAATTTCCTAAAATATTGAAAGAATATATAATATTCAAATTTTATCTAATTAATTTAGGGTTTAAGGTTTAGGGTTTAGGATTTTATGTTTAGGATTTAGGATTTCAATATTAGGGTTTCGGGTTTATAGAAGAACAAATGAAAATGAAAGTGAAGGAGAGGCCAATGCTACTAAAGAACAGTTTGGTTAGTGAATCAGTTAACCGGTGTCAACAGGAACTGAGCTATTTTGTACAAAATACTCCCAATTACATTCCCCATTTAAAGATACCATCCTATACACAGTTGCATCTTTAAAAGTTGGAGTTTGATTCATGCTATAATTGACTAATGGTCTTAGCTCTCTTATCCAATGATCGGACCAAAACCACACAGTTCGTCCATCACCTAATGTCCAAAAAGTACCATTACGTAGGTCCATCCATGCCTTTGAAATAGATTTCTAAGTAGAGCTACAACACCTTCTATCAATATTCACAGGGAAATCTTCCTCAATTTTATACTTTGACCTTAGAACCCTCACCCACAATGCTTCTCTTTTTTTAAAAAAAATTAAACCAAGCGTTATAAGAAACACTTGATTCTGATAAAGCCCAATACCCTTCTATCTTGCGGTAAGAAACATTTATCCCATCCAACTAGAGCTGTTTTCTGAAAAATGTTATTTGAGCCCCAGATGAATTTGCGTATCATTTTTTCAATCCCCTTAAAAATTCCCATAGGTAAGAGAGTGGGTAGCATGAAATAATTGGGAATCGATTGTAGAACAGACTTTGCTAGTGTAACTCTTTTGGAAAGTGACAACATTTTGCCTTCCCAACCACTAAGCCTTTTCCTTACTTTGTCAATCAGAAAAGCATATGTCCCTTTAGTTACACGAGCGTGAAACAAAAGAACACCGAAATATTTACCAAGGTTATCCATACGTGACACCCCTAAACATCTGCTAATTCAGTATTAACCATCGCCAAAAAAAAAACTTGGGATTTATAGTTGTTTACTTTATATATTGAGAAATAGCTAAATTGCGTTATGATGTCCTTAACAACATTAGCATGATCCATTTCAGCTCTGTAAAAGTAAACAAGATCATCTGCAAAAAAAAAGATGTGTTAATCCAGATCCATTATCAGATAGCCTCAACGGTTGCCATTTCCCTTCATCTCTTGCTTGTTGTATGCAATGACCCAATCTCTCTATACATAAAACAAACAGATAGGGAGATAACAGATCACCTTGATGCACCCTATGAGTAGGTTTAAAATCTAGAGTGACATTACCATTCTATAAAATCTGTATGGTAGGCGTTCAATTCATAATTAAATTATGGATCATTAAAGGTAACCTAAAAATCAAAAGAGTATCCTGTAAAAAGTCCCAACGAATCTTGTTGTACATTTTCTCCAAATCTACTTTAATTGCCATCCAACTATTCTGATCTTTTGATATACGCATTGTGTGAATTGCCTATTGAGCAATAATGATGTTATCTAAAATTGAATGACCCGGAACAAAACTAACTTGATTTGGAGATGTCGGTTTTGACATAATTGATTTTAATCTATTAACCAGTGTCTTCGTGATAATCTTGTATATGACCGAACAAAGGATAATTGACTTGTATTGAGAAATGGTTTCTGGATTGTAAATGCATCATTCACCACACAGTGCATCGAATAACCTATAATAGTCCATGGGCTTTGGAAGAACTTCTCATGCAAACCATGAACACCTAGAGATTTCAATGGAGACATACCATCTAAAACATTCTTCATTTCTAATTCTATAACATCCAAACAAAGATTTTGTTGAAATTAAGAATGAAAGATGAAAGAAGTCAATAGAAACTTGAGCTTCAAGGCTCGAGACTTGCTGACCAAAGAAATAGAACTAGCTAAGACTTTTGAACAAGAAAATGCTTAAGTAAACTAGAAAAATGAAGAAGAATATTGATAATTTCATTTTTACTTGAATGAAGGCACAAAGCCAATACATATACCAGACATTTACCTGTCAAAACAAGTTAAATTTCACCTAAACATTTGCCTAACACCACTAAGTTACATTGAAACTTGCTAAAAAAACATAACTTGTACACTTTACAAAGCTGCTTTATCAACTCAATCTTCACCTAATTACATCAAACATATTACCGACTTAGTTCAAAACAAACTAATTTAAAAAAATACTGATTGAAGTAACAACACAAAGTGAATTTGAACAGCAGTATCAAATTCAATAGCATCTGCATGGCTCGGGCTGCTTCTTTACACCTTGGTGCTGCATGTGCTGCATGCAGGCCAACTTCAACACTCCTCCTTGGCTTGCATGCTGCATATTTCCATTTTTCTTCTTAAACTCACAAACTTTGACACACTTAGGGACTTTGTCAAGATATCAATAAGTTGTTCTTTAGAGCTACAATGAATCAGTTTCACCTCTTGATTTTGTTCCATCTCTTTAACAAAGTGAAACTTAATCTTGAATTGCTTTGTTCTCCCATGGAACACTGGATTCTTTGCAATTGCAACAGTAGACTGGTTGCCACATTTGATCTCTGTTGCTTCCCTTTGGTGTAGATTCAAGTTAGTCATCATCTTTTTTAGCCAAATGGCTTGGTTGACGACTCCTGCAGCTGCCATATACTCTGCTTCAGCAATTGATTGAGCAACTACATTTTACTTCTTCAAACTTTAACAAAAAATAGCTGAGCCAAGGGTAAACAGATACCTTGAGGTGCTCTTCATGTCATCTATCAATCCAGCCCAATCACTATCAGCATAACCAAGTAGTTTCATGCTTTCAACCTTGGTAAACTTCATTCCAAAGCTCAGTGTACCTTTGATGTACCTGATAACTCTTTTGGCAGCTTGTAAATGCTTCACATTGTAGCAATGCATGAATCTAGATAGCAGACTTATAGCAAGCATAATATCTGGTCTAGTCAGTCAAATAGAGCAAACACCCTACTAGACTCCTATAGGTTTTGTCATCTACCTTTTCAAAATCACCTTCGCTTGATAGCTTTTCTCCAACAGCAACTGGTGTTATTGTTGCTTTGCAATTCAACATGGAGAATTTGTTCAGAATCTTCAACACAAATGCCTTCTGGCTTAGGAAAATCCCTTGTTAAGTTTGAGACACTTCTATGCCAAGAAAGTAGGACATTTGTCCCAAATCAGACATCTCAAACATTTGTTCCATTTTGCCTTTAAAATCAGCTAGCATTCCATGATTTCCTTCAGCTATCAGTGGATCATCCATATACAAGGAGACTATGAGCTGTGTTTCATCACATTCCTTTTTCACATACAAGGTTGGCTTACTGATGTTCCACTCAAATCCCAAGCTGGTTAGGCACTTGTCAATTTTTTCATACTGGGCTCTTGGTGCCTCTTTTAAGCCATACAAGGCTTTCTTTAACTTTTAGACACTATCTTCCTTGCCATCTACTTTGAAGCCTTTAAGCTGCTTAACATAAATCTACTCTTCAAGAAAACCATTGAGGAAAGCTGACTTTACATCGAGCTGATGAATTTTCCACTGCTTCTGTGCAGCCAAAGCAACCAGCAGCCTAATTGTGTCAAGCCTGGCCACTGGTGCAAATGTCTCAAAGTAGTCAATGCCATATTTCTGACTGAAACCCTTCACTACCAGCCTTGCCTTCTGCTTGTTCAAGGATCCATCAGCATTATGCTTGGCTCAAAACACCCACTTCATTCCAATTCCTTTCCTGTTAGCTGGTCTTACAACTAGCTCCAAGGTTTAGATCTTGTCAATCATGCTCATTTCATCGAGCATGGCCTGTTTCCAACCTTGATGAGCTTCAGCCTTTTCAAAACTACTTGGTTCAACAGCAGTTACTTCAGCCTTTTCATATATCTCACTCAAAGGTCTGGTTCCTCTAACAGGAATATCATCAACGTCTATTTCAACATCATTTTGGTCAACTTCAGTCTGATCTGTCACTAGGTCTTCAACAGTAATTTTTGGTTCATTTTTATCCCAGTTCCACCCTAATTTCTCATCAAATATTACATCTCTGCTCACAAAGACCCTATTGGATGAAGGATGCAAGATCCTGTAGCCTTTCTTCACACTGTTATAACCCACCAGGATGCCAAGTTAAGCCTTCTTGGCTAACTTTTCCCTCTTGACAATAGGAACATGTACATAACAGATGCAACTAAAGACCTTCAGGTGAGCAAGTGATCGTTTAAACCCAAACCAGGCCTCAAATGGAGTTTTATAAACCAATGCCTTGGTCGGTAGCCTATTTTGAAGGTAAACTGCAGTGTTAACTGCCTTAGCCCACAAGGTCTTAGGCAAATCTCTTTCAAACATTAGGCACTTGACCATATCCATCAATCTTCTATTTTTTCTTTCACTAACACCATTCTGTTATGGTGTATAGGTGTTGATGAGCTGATGTTTGATACCTGGTTCATTACAAAAGCTTTGAAACCTTACTTAAGTGTATTTTGTGCCATTATCAAACCTTAAAGTCTTCAACTTGCAACCTGTTTCTGTTTCAACTGCAGCCTTGAACTTCCAAAACATTGAGGCCACTTCTGACTTGTGCTTTAGGAAGTAAATCCAGAAATACCTCGAGTAGTCATCAATGAAAAAGATGAAATGCCTGCTGCCATTCAAGGACTGTGTCTTCATAGGGCCACACACATCAGTGTGGACTAGCTACAAACTTTCAGAGGCTCTCTAACCATTGTTTGAAGGAAATGGTAGTCTAGCTTGCTTTCCTAGTTGGAAAACTTCCCAAACATCTTCTCTGTGCACTGATTTAGAGAAGTTTTCAACCAAGTCTCCTTTGGTCATCAGAATCAGTGACTTGTAGCTGGATGGCCTAGCCTTTTGTACCACAGCTTTGATTCATCTAAAACAGTTGTGTAGGAACTGTATGAACCCTTGTTCCAGTCCACTATAAAGCTTCTGTCAGCATGGTTACTGACATAAGCTTGGATCTACTTGGATCACTAATTAGACTTTTTTTACCTTTGAACACTACTGAATAGCCTTTTACAAGCAACTGAGCAATGCTAAGTAGATTTCTATTAATTTCAAGCACGAACAAGACATTTGAAATAAGTTTGATACCTGTAGGAGTGTCATTCAAAACATTTCCCTTGCCTTCTACTCTGATAAAGTGTCCATTGCCAACTTTCACCCTTATTTTGAAGCTTCTGTCAATGTTGTTGAAGATAATAGCCTCAGGGGTCATGTGGTTTGTGCAACCACTATCTATCAGCCATCCTTTTATGGCTTTTCTTTTGGTAGATGAGCAAGAGACTACAAAGACTTGCTCTTCTTAGTCACTACTTTCTTCAGCTACTTGAGCTTCAGCTCTAGGCTGTTGAGGCTGGTTTTGCTTCAGCCTATCTTTGTTTCTGCAAATTTTCTCAAAATGGCCCATCTTTTTGCAGACTTTGCACTGTACATCAGGCCTGAGCCAATAATTTTCTGCCTAAGCCTTTTGCAGTATGGGCAAGGTGGATATCTTCTTCTTGCTTCATCTCTTTTAGGCTTTTCAGACCAGGATTTCTTCCCTTTGTAGCCACAGGAGTTCGAGGCAGGTCTGCTCTTGGCTTGAAAGATACCTTCTTGATGCTTCTCCTATCTACCAACTATACTTTGCTCTTGAGCATAGAGAGCATTGATCAGCTCAGTCAGAGAGATGCTAGACAGATCTCACGAGTCTTTAAGGGAAGAGATTTTGGCTTTATATATCTGAGGTAAGGTTGCAATGACTTTTTCTACTATTTTTGCTTCACTAAACTGGTCCCCAAGCAATCTGATGTTGTTCACTATAGCTATAATTCTGTCTGAGTATTGCTTCACTGTTTCTTCCTCCTTCATCTTTAAAATTTTAAAATCCCTCCTCAAATTTAGTAGTTGTTGCTGTCTTGTTCTTTCAGTCTCTTGGAACTCCTCCTTTAGCCTATCCTAAGCCTGCTTTGGTGACTCACAAGCTATGATTCTTGTGAAAATCACATCAGACACACTGTTTTGGATACAAGACATGACCTTCTGTCTTTTGGTTTTTTTCATCTATGTGCTACCTGATTTGAGTCACTGTGTGATTGGCTCTTAGAGGTGCTGGTTCAACATCCCAGTTGAAAACCTCCCATAGGTCAAATGCCTATAGGTAGGTCTTCATTTTTACTACCCAAATGTGGTAGCCTTCACCATTGAAGACTGGTGGTGCAGCAGGAGAGAAACCTGATGAAGACATGGTTTTAAGGATTTGAAAAACTGACAGGTCCACTAAGAAATGAGCTCTAGATACCAATTGTTGGAACTAAGAATGAAAGATGAAAGAAGTCAACAAAAAATTGAGCTTCAAGGCTCGAGACTTGCTGAGCAAACAAACAAAACCAGTTAAAACTTTTGAACAAGAAAATGCTTAAGTAATCCAGAAAAATGAAGAAGAATAATGATAATTTCATTTTACTTGAATGAAGGTACAAAGAAAATACATATACCAGACATTTAGCTGGTCAAAACAAGTTAAATTTCACCTAAACATTTACATAACACCACTAAGTTACATTGAAACTTGTTAAAAAAACATAACTTGTACACTTTACAAAACTGTTTTATCAGCTCAATCTTCACCTAATTACATTAAACATACTACCAACTTAGTTCAAAATAAACTAAATTACAAAATACTGATTGAAGTAACAGTATAAAATGAATTTGAACAGCAGCATCAACTTTAGTAGCATCTGCATGGCTCGGGCTACTTCTTTGCACCTTGGTGCTGCAAGTGCTGCATGCAATCCAACTTTAATAGACTTTGCAACTCATTTTTTATTAGAAGCGGAAAAAAGTTTGCACATAAGAGTTTACCTTTTACTGGCCAATCATTAGTATAAAGGTTTTTGAAAAAACTGGCAGCCTCAACATTCAAAACTTCCTCCTAAAAACTCCATTCCTCATTAGTCAATTTTAGTGCCTTAATCCTATTAGTTCACCTCTGCTTCTTTGTTTGACTATAGAAGTATTTATCGTTCCTATCTTCTTCAGTAATCCAATTACAACGAGACTTCTGCTTCCATAACAGTTCTTCCAAATCTAAGATCATTTCCACCTCTTGTTTTAGCCGTAACTCTAATTTCCTCATTTTCTCGTTTATTTCTCTTCAAGAGACCACTGCACCCCTTTTATTCTAGCAATTGTCTCCTTTTTTCTCTTACTCAAATTGCTGAATGTATTGGAATTCCATTTCTTTGCCTCATTAGTGAAATTATCAATTGTTTCCTTCAAAGTTCCATTAAAAATCCAGTTCTCTTTAACTAACTTAGGAAATGAACTATGACTCAACCACCTAATAAAGAAATGAAATGGTCGCAAGCCTTTATCTTCTCTTCCCTTTTAAGTGAAATAAGTAATGGATGATGGTCATATTTTAAACAGTGTAGATGTCGAATAACATAATTTGGATACTCTTTAATCCATTCCATATTACCTATACCATGATCAAGTCGTTCAAACATCAGCCCCCTGTTCCATGTAAATTTTAGACCTGTGAACCCCAAATCGTACAAGTCATGATTTAACAAAAAGGCATTAAATCTCTGAAATCCATGTTTTCTTCCCTCATTCAGTCATTTGTAGTCTTTAGCACCAAGAATTGCATTTCAATCACCTGCCAATAACCACGACTTCTTTATCAGCCCTGCCATTTGATTTAATGAATCCCATAATAACTCCCTTTTCTTTGCATCCAGGCTCCCATAAACTACAGTCCAATGAAAAACTTTATCCTGTTGTACCCTATTCATAGACAAGTGAATGTATTGAAAATGACACAATTGAATATTAATTGACATTGTGTTCTTCCACATAACCCAAATGCCTTCTACAAAACCTCTCGCTTCTACCCTGTGAGAGTAGTCAAAACCCAAATTCATAATAATAGACTCCACTCTCAACCCGCTGATTAGTTTCTAATAACACAACCACATCTATATTAAACTCATAGATATACTCCTTCAAAATGCAATTAAAACAAGTATGCATACAACCTTGATAGTTCCATTCTAATAATTTTGGACTCATCCAAAAGAAAACAAAGAAATGAAAACCCAAACAAACAATTTTGACATTGAACCTGGTTAATAAGGTCATTTCCTTACTCCTCTTGAAGCTCCATGCTGTCAGTAATGTCATCTTTTATCAAGCCCACAAACGAATCAATTTTCTTTGAAATGTCATCTACTAATTCCACCATCGACACCATAACTCCTTTGTTCTCTTTATTCCATAATGTAATGTGGTTTTGATTACAAGACTTACCCTATTTGACGCTAGATGATCTAGGAGGTATAAAAGACGTTAAACCACAATAGAGAAATTTCAGGTCTAAGCTACCACCGCCCCTTTCCCTTTCAACCACCACGATGTTTAGATTTTGATTTTCTTCGACTACCACTGCCCTATGCTTATTTTTCCCACTCAAGCTTTCCTTGTATTCACTCAACCCTTGAAACGTTATCTCCATCCCAACTTTCTTTTGCTTAAATTCCTGACGTGGTTCATTGATTTGTATGCCTTCTTGTTTTAGATTATTAACTCCTTATTTTATTCCAACCAACACCTTTTCCTTAGGCCCAACACTAACTGCCAACTTCCCTTTATTTTTTGTCCCATTTATCGAGGCCTATTATTTTCACCCATTGAGAAGCCCAAAGAAGTCCTAATAGCTTTATTGTTATCTTTTGTCGAAACAATCAAATGATGAAGAAATGGAAGATGCACCAGAATCATTTTTATCACAATATTGTCCTACACAAAAAACTTCTATTGGTAGAACCACTTTTACTCTTAATGATATTCCACAAAAAAATGGCCAAAAAGAATTGAAGAATTTCATTCCTGGCTTGAGACTCGCAAACTGACTGAAGAAAGCAATTACAATATCCTTATGAAATTTGTATCCAGGTTTACTGGAATGTTGCGAGATTAGTGAAATTCAATTAGCCAACAAGATCAAATGCAATTTTTGGTTCTTCATGATCTTGTTCAACCAATACAAATTATTCACCATCATTTTGTGGGCAATCTAGATATCTTTTAACTTTCAAAAGACGAGAGTTTTACAAAAGAAAATGTTGCTCATATGGAAAAAGAGATCTAGCAAAGCATTTTAAAATAATGACCAAATTATTTTGTGCTTTAGGTCTCAATTCAAATCTGAAGCCAGTAATTCTTTCATCTCTTCCTGATTCTCTTCAAGTTGCAGTTAATCAAGCACTCCAAAGGCAAAATAGAGATATTCTTCAGTTAACAGTTGGAGAAATCCAACAATAAGTTTTTATTACCTTAGAAGACATTTGCAACAGGAGAAAAATATTCAAAGATTATCTCCATGGTGACAAGAGAATTGATTGTGCATGCGATGAATCCTATGTGAAATATAAATGCCCTAAAGAAAAATCTTGTGTTTGTCGTTCTAAGTAAAAGAAAAATTTTAGAAAATATTCTTTTTCAAAGAACATAACTTCTTCAAGATGGAGTAAAAAGAGAAAGCCACAATGGAGATATCTTAGAAAGAAGTGAGAATCAAAGAAGTCTGATCGCTGCTACATCTGCAAGCAAAAGGGGCATTATTCAGGAGACTGCCCAAAAAGGAGAGGGCAAAAAAGATTGTACAACTGATTCAAAAATCAGGAATAAAGATAAAAAGAAGATGATATAGAGTCTGTTTATTCCATTGAAGATAAACCATCAGAAAGGACTATTTGTGCTATTCCTTCATATTCTGATGAAGCTTTAGATTCAAAATCAGAATATTCGAATGTTTATATGTTACAAGTCCAAGCCAAAAAGGCCATGACAATATGGTACTAGTTCCCCATATTCCTGTTAAAATCTATTTAGACAAATATAGTGAGCCCATTACTATAATTGATTTTATAGATACTAGAGCAGTTAAAACCATCATGAACTAGATGTTTTACCTACAGAGTGGTGGAAACCACATGTCAGGTATTTTAATTCTGCTGCAAATCATTCTTTTGCTACCCACTTGATTAGTAAGCCCATTACTATTTAGTTCTTTCCAGGCTGTTATGTTAGAACTACAATGTTGGGTTCAAAACTCCTAGGAAAAGATATTGTAGTAGCTTTTGAACTCTACACAAAAGCCCAACACTTAAGAATCCTTCTTGATGGAGTACATTTCAAAAATTTGTTTCAACCTTTTGTCTTCATACCTAAAATTTTCTCTATCCAGTTACAAAAAATCCTTCAAATTGTCCAAAAGCTAAAAGAAAAATCTTGTGCAGACTCTCATTCAGAATTCTTGCTCAAATGTCCAAATCCTTTATGGAAAAATTCTGAATTCTTTATTACCCTTCCATTTCAGAAAAATGAAGACATAAACCCAACAAAAGCCAGTCATATAGGTATGAATCCAGACCACTTGTTGTTAGTAAAACAAGAATGAAAAGAGCTCCAACAACAGTATCTGATTGAGCCATCAAATTCTCAATGGGCATGTGAAGCTTTTTATGTAAATAAAATATCTGAGCAAATTAGAGGAAAGTTAAGATTGTATATTAATTACGAACGTCTTAACCATTTCCTTTAAGATGACAAATTTCTATTGCCCAACAGAAATTCTCTTTTCTCCAGTTTGGCTAAAGCGAGAGTATTATCAAAATTCAACCTTAAAGAAGGATTTTGGCAATTAGGAATCCACCCAGATGACAGCTAAAACGGGGTTTTGTATTCCTAACAAGCACTTCCAGTGGAAAGTCATGCCATTTGGATTAAAAAATGCTCCTTCATTATTCCAAAAGACGATGATAAAGATTTCCCAAGCTCTCATGGAAAATGCATTGATCTATATTGATGACATCCTGGTTTATACTTCAGATGAAGAATTTCATGCTCAGCTTTTCGACAAGTTTAAATTCCTCATTCTAAAACATTGGATAATGCTTTCAGAAAAGAAGATGCAAATCAATAAAACATAAATTGAATTTCTGGGAATAATGCTGAAAGATGGATCGCACTCTTCAGAACCACATATTGCACAAGAACTTCTTAAGTTCCCAGATGAAAACCTATCTAAAAAATAAGTCCAACAATTCTTAGGGATTGTTAATTATCTTAAAGACTTTATTCTTAAGATTTCTAAGTATATTAACCCTTTAAGAAAAATGCTTAAGAATGAACCTCCAACATGGTCATCCCCTCAAACAAGAGCTGTACAATGCCTGAAAGAGATGTTACAGAATTTCCCTCCACTCCAAATTCCCTTTGATGGAAAATGAATTCTATAGATAGATGCCAGTGACAAATATTGAAGTGCAATATTATTTGAAGAAAAACAAGGAAAAAGACACCTTTGTAGATTCAAAAGTGGAAGATTTTTTTAAGCTGAAATCCATTACCATTCCACTTTTAAGGAAATTTTTGCAATTAAAAAAGGTATCTCAAAGTTTGAATTTCATCTTGCAGGATATCATTTCCTTGTTGAAATGGACATGTCTTCTTTCCCTCAAATGTTCAAGTTTAAACAAAAGACAGTCCCACACCCTCAACTCCTTAGGTGGGCTAAATGGCTTTCCAAATTCTCTTTTGATAGTAAACATATCAAAGGAAAAGAAAAAATTATTGCTGATTTCTATTTTAGGCCAAAGACTAAAACTTTTGTTTTCAAAAGAACCTCATCTAGTTAGCCCAAGCTTATAATGATGTATAGGCCATCCTTATCATCTTCAACTTTACCTACTCCTTACCCAATCACCCCCAACCTCAACCTAGAATTCCCACAATAAGTTATGAACCTTGTTTCTTAAAAAACCTTCCATCAAAAGACGAAAGAGATGATGTTTGAATATCAATTTCAAGTCTTTAAGAATTTTGGAGGTCTTATTCTCAAACCTTGGGGCGTACATTTAGAATATCCATTTTTTCACCCAATAAGGTTCGAATTTGTTGAACAACCAAAAGAGCTAAAATGTTTTTTACGGTATATCACTCATATTTACCATATTGCCATTCAGTTCTTTGTTCTTGATCTTCTTTACTATTTGACAAAAGCTATCACATCAAAATTTCTTTACTTTTTAAAGCTAGTTTCATCCTTTACCACAATTTTTGAATATGATAAACTAGTCTTACCATGAAACATTAGGGTTTTACATGATAATTATCTTCTACAAACCTCAATATTTCATGCAATATGAAAGATCAACTCAACTAGGATCTTTTCCTACTGCTTGGATTTACAGAGTTTTCCCTGATAATATTCGAAATTCTGATAGTCATTATAGAAATATTCAAAAGTTCCTTTACTAGCTTAACAAAGTCACTCCATTTGAAATCCTCCTTCAGAAGTCACTACTCCTTAGGATACTTGGCCAATTCAGCATAAACCTTATCATGAAGAAATTTTAAAGGTTATTCAAGAATATCATGAGAGCATTCCAGATCCAACAGAATGGTCTCAAGATTATCCTTGGTACTGTAGCCAAATCAATCTTAACAAGATAAGGATCCAAGATTCTCAGCCACAACATGAAGATAAGGATAAAGATTTTGATCCTGATGCACGTTATGATGTTCTCTAACTAGAAATCTATTAGAAAAAGCAAGAAAAGTAGAATCGTATCATTGATCTTAATCTCACATCAGATGAGTCCACCGAATATGATTAAAGAAGAGAATATTACTTTTACTGTTTACTTTAAATAAAGATGTTTGTGTACTGTTTGCTTTATGTAAAATATCTGTACCATAAGTTTGTTTGTGTATGACTGTTTGGAAGGTCTCTCCATTTATATAAGGAAAGCTATATCCTCTTGTGAAGGCAGATCAAGTTAGATCAATAAAATATTAGTGTCTTTTCTATCTATGGCTTTCTAAATTCCCTATTCTCTCTCTAGATTTCCTTCTATACAAGATTGAGCTTATGAGTTAATTATGAGTTCATATAAAGTATGTTCTGTGCTTGCCATACACATGGATCCTGCACATTGGAAATATTAAACTCTGATCAAAGGTATCAATATAGTAGAGAATTAAGGAAGTTTCTTGATTTAAGGGTTTGTAGCTAAAATGCAATGCTTGTTTAAATGACCAAGAAGAAGAATGGTCTGTGATTTTGGCATAGCATACCTACTACAAATCTTAAGTCTTGAATCCCATCCTACATTCTCTCCCTTATTTGTATCAAAGCTAGCTTTTCTCAAAACTCATAATTTTCATCTTGTTTAGAAAGGATAATCTGGAGAGAAATCCTTTTAATTATGGTTGAGAAAATATTGCCACGACCTTCTACTTCTTCAACTTCTTTTTCAATGCCTAGTATTCCCATAAAGCCACGTTCTGCAAAGAAAATCTCTTCTTTGTACGAAATAGACTATCTTAAGGAAGAGGATAAGGTTCAACCTACAGATTTTCCTACTGTAAATCCTTATTCTACTTATAAAAAGGCTCATTTTAATCCTATTAGGTCTATAAAAACCTTGATCCAAAACACTTTTAAATAAGTAAAAGAATATATTCAAGCCTCTAGATTTGATAGTTATCCCGTCTCTCCCTTCGCTTCAGAATAGTTTGTTACTTTTAAAATTCCATCAGAATTTCCTAGAGAATAGATGCAAGTAGGCTACTCCGATATCCATTTTGGAGCAATCTATTTCGCACTAACTACCACGGTGTAGGAGGCAAACCTGTTGTAATAAGAATTGCTCTGCTAGATTCCAAATATTTGGAATACCAGCATGTTTACATTATTGCAATTAAAGCCACTTTGAACTCTGGTCTTGTCATGGTCACTCTTTTCCCAAATTTTACTATGGCACTAGCAGATCCAAATTTTCTCATAGCTGTTAAAGTTTAAATTCAGATTGTTGGAATACCTTAAGTGCCATATGCAATAGTGGCTACCTTGCATTATCAAATTGTTTACAGAGTTCAAAACCATGCTTTTAATCTCTCACGACATGGTACAGGAGACTCTCTTTTAATCACTGTCAACACCAATGATCAACCTCATTGTGTTCATGTTCCTAGACAAATTCCCAAAAAGGAACTTATCAAACTTCTCCCAGAAAAGTGGGTAACCAACTATGAACAACTCTATGAACATAGTCAACCCATCCAGTCTACTAAAAGTCAGATATATCCAAGGGAGATGGAACCACGAAAATAAAATTTGACCATAGTCATCTTCACAGTCCCAAAGGCCCTTCTATCTTTCCCACACAATTGATGATGCAACCCATAGGAAACTCAATGATGGGTCATGATAATGAAGATCTAGAATGTTGCTGCTCATGCTTGAATCGATTTCGAATTTCTTTCGAATAACTTGCGAGCACAAGTGCCTTGTTTATACCCCTATCAAATGCGTACCAAATCTAACACTCATTTGATTTCGAGAATTAACTAAGAATTTCTCCAAGTATGAAGTAAGGGTAGAGCAAATAATGAAGATTTAAACCATAATTTACAGCTCAAAATACATAATATATATATATATATAAATTTTACATTAATAGTAACATAAATGTTAACAATGATGCACAAGAAATCTTTAGTCTAGTACATACATTATAAATAAAAATATGGATAAAGTGATTAATCAGTATCAGACCAGTAGATATCCATCGCGCCCCAGTCGTTCTCAGGCACTCCAAGAGCCTTCCAAACTGCTTTCGAGGCATCAACAATGTTTTTAGTAGGATGAAATTCTCTAAGAATGGCATCTGTGTCAACATTTGTGAAATTGTTCAAGTCAAGAGACAATAGATTGTCTCTTTCATAGCACGGTACACTATAGTACTCACAAATGGTGGCAGGGGAAATATCAATGTTAGCATGCTTGCCGTATACTCGGTCATGCGTACCAATTTTTTAATTGGAGTAAAACCCTAGCACTACATGTACAATAGAAACTTGCTTGGGAAGCAAGCACAAATTGTCCTGACGATGAAAGTGTACATCGTCTTATATCTCATCATTAAACGAGGAGGCTAGATCAAAATGAAATCATTCAATATTTTATAAACCACATTTTTATTTATTTATTAAGTTTGAATAAATAATATAAGTTGGTTTAAAGATCAGATAGCACATATAATTAGCCCAATACATGATGAGGCCTAACAAACCCAAGTTAATAGCAAAGGGTGGCAAACCCTAGTCTCAGAATAAGATTTCCGCCAATAATGTTGTCACCACCCCTATAGTATACTCCAAGTACGATTTGAGTTTTCTTGTTTAATTGTAATTTAGTGAGTTGAAACTTGACCATTTGATTACAAACAATAATTATGGACTGTGTTGATCCATATGACGATCCTATAAGGATCCTTAAAATTCTTGAAAAAAACAAAAAGAAATATTGAATATATAAGAGTGAAAAACTAGGGCCGTACTCAAACAATGAGAATCGCAAGCTCTACTTGACATTTGCTGTTCGAAACTCAACTCTTGCTCAATCAAATATTATTTTAGAAGCTTAAGCTCTATTTAAGCTCTATTGAAGTAAGCTTGTTCACCTGATTTGCATAATTTAGCTTCAATTCAAACTCATTCCCATATACAAATTTTTTGTACTTCACTAAAAAAAATTGAAATTTAAGTTTCAAGTGTATTAAAGGTAAAGTAGTAATCTAAAATTAAAAATACTATTATCAATTAAAAATTTGATTAAGCTCTCGAGCTGTTCAAAACAAGTATTAAGGTACTCAAACCTAGCTCGCTTGATAACTCAAGCTACTCAATCTTGAGCTTGGTTTAACAATATTGAAACAAATCATGACTAAAGAAATAGTGAATGTAACTGAGAGATAGTTAAGATGAAATCAGTTCCTCTATTATTAAATGGATTAATTTAGTCTATGTTCTGTTAAAAAGAATAATATAAGGTCAAATTGAAAAAGACTTAACATTTACTGTTTGAAAGATATTGTTCACTATTTAACAAAGTTGTTATTTTTAAAGTTTTTATGGTCTTGTAAATAAAATCTTTTGTTTGGAAAAGAAAAAAAATTCAAGACATTTTTTATACCATGATTGTTAATTTTGGTACAATTTGATCTTATTTGATTCTTTTTAATTCTATAGGCACCAAACTAACTCATTTAAAAATAGAGGGGCTAAGTTGATCCAGACACTATAATACAGGGACCTCTTGGTACCTTAACCCTAAAGAAACCTAGTTTATTTAATAATTCAAGCTGCTCAAGCTTGAGCTTGGCTCGACAATGCCTTAATCGAAGTTGAATTTTCTTTTTGAATTTAACTCAAGCAACTTTCGAGCACACGTACATCATTTACACCTCTATTAAACAAACCAAATACAACACTCATCTAAATTCGAGTACTAAGAATTTCTCCGAATAAGAAGTAAGAATAGAGCTAACAATGAAGATTATGACTCAAAATACATTAATAGTAACATAAACCTTAACTAAGATGCACAAAAAATTCTTTAGTCTAATACAGACATTATAAATATTTATATAGATAAAGTGATTAATTAGTATCACTCCAATTAATAAATATCCATCCCACCTCAATTGCTCACTACAAGAGCCAATTGACGTTGCACAAAATTCTATATCTCCTAGACCTCTTCCTACAATAATGAATATTCATCCTATGCTTATTTGTGCAAAGGCTGGTATTCATAAGCGCTAAGCGTGTTTTGTAAACCTTTCACTAGATGAGCCCTGAGACTTTGTTGAAGCTGTTAGTCAACCTTAATGGAAGAATGTAGTAGAAGTTGAATTGTATGCAATAATAAAACAAGATACATGAAGCTTGTTTAAATTTCCAAGGGGTCACAAGCCAGTGGGATGTAAATGCATATTCAAAGTCAAAAGACATGTAGGTTCAGCAAGGTATAAAGCTAGACTGGTCGCAAAAGGGTACTCCTAGATTGTTGGACATAACTTCAAGGAAACTGACAATCCAAAAATTAAAGACAATATAGTGAGGATCATTCTTACACTTTGAATTAACCAACAAATGAAAGTTGAGACAATTAGATATTCCCAATGCGTTTCTGAATAAGGAGTTCATAGAAGAGGTATACATGTTAGTTACAACTTCCTGATTCTGAGCATTGTACTGTTGGAGGAGATCAATTAGTGTATAAACTGAAAAAGGCCTTTTGTGGGTTCAAGCAAGCCCTAGAGGCATGGTTTGAAAAGCTTAAAGAGTAGGTTGGATAACTGGGGTTCAAACAATCAGCGGCCGACATTGCTCTCTGTTTTAAGAACACTAACGGGAAGAAAGCGTATCTACTAGTGTATGTGGAAGCCATAGTCATTACAGGGGATGATCAATGGAAAATTGATGTATTGGTGAAATCACTTGATGAAAAATTCTTATTAAAGGATATAGGAGACTTGGTTTATTATCTAGGGGTGGAAGCATAGGCTGTTGATGCAAAGTGTTGTTGAAGCATAGGGTTGCTTGCTTAATAGACACCAGTGATTGAAGTTTAACATAAACAAACTTAATTGAAAGAGTTCAAACATGAAATAAAATTTTAAAAGTAAAACTCTGAATTAAGCGTGAGTGCCGCAGCTTTAACAATCTTGCTTTTTAGTGTCCCAAAAGGCTCCAAATAAGCATTTAGGGAAGTAGATTATCTGATTGCATCACTAACAAAAGCTAGAAAGATTGAAAAACGAAAAGACATGATCGCCGTTGCCGGGGATCGAACCCGGGTCACCCGCGTGACAGGCGGGAATACTTACCACTATACTACAACGACTTAGTTGACGTCACTGTTAAATTTATTTTTATTGTTGGAACTTTTCAAATTTGCCGCAAAGGGAGGACAATATCTAGAGTAGTTTTAGTTGTACGACGAAGAGCTTTGACTGGTAACAAACTAGATACGTAGATTGATTGGTGATTTTAGTTTATTTAGAGTTCAACCTCCACATTTGTAAATTCTCTCCTTAGTTGATTCTTCCCCGTTTTTATAAAATAGGAAGAAAAAAAAAATTCTTTGTTAATGGTCATAGCAGCTTTTAATATTTGATTCAGTTGCTTTCTTGAATTATCATCGAGACTGCTTGTCGACACACATGGTGTTTTTTGAAAGCAGGCTGATCCATCAACATTTAGGACTATAATCCCTTCACCCAAAACCCTGTGTTGGTGAAACAAAAACTCCACTAATCGTTTTTCTTTAAGATCTTACATACAACGTACATGTGTGAATAAAATAACTAAGATATAATCTTCCAAAAACTTTTCAAATATATGAAAATCTTGAAAAAGAAAAGCATATCTATGTCCGGCCCTGGTGACTAAATTCGAGTAAAGTAAATTTTTTGATAAATCAAGGCAACCATGAACTAGGTTAGTTCTTACCAGAAACATGTTACCTAGTTTACATAGGATGAGAAGATTGATGAATATTACCCACAAGTCATGACCTACAAAAACATGGAAGAGAAACAGTTACAAAGACAATGAACTTTATACCCATATGCCAATTGATTTATGGATATATATATGCTCCTTGATTGTTGAGATTCATCAAGCTCGAGCTCTACTCAAAATTCATTGCTTGAAATATGGCTCCAATTTGGTCGAATACTATTTAAGCTGCTCATGCTTGAATCGATTTCGAATTTCTTTCGAATAACTTGCGAGCACAAGTGCCTTGTTTATACCCCTATCAAATGCGTACCAAATCTAACACTCATTTGATTTCGAGAATTAACTAAGAATTTCTCCAAGTATGAAGTAAGGGTAGAGCAAATAATGAAGATTTAAACCACAATTTACAGCTCAAAATACATAATATATATATATATATATATATATATATATATAAATTTTACATTAATAGTAACATAAATGTTAACAATGACGCACAAGAAATCTTTAGTCTAGTACATACATTATAAATATAAATATGGATAAAGTGATTAATCAGTATCAGACCAATAGATATCCATCGCGCCCCAGTCGTTCTCAGGCACTCCAAGAGCCTTCCAAACTGCTTTCGAGGCATCAACAATGTTGTTAGGGCAAGGGGGCTGATAATCATGGTCCGAATCGCATCCCATAGTAGAATCACATTCATCCACAACTTTAGCCCTCACAGATTTTCCATTGCCATGGATGTTGATATAATTCAAACACCTCTTCCCGTTATTATACCACCCTGTAGAAAGTGCCACCACAGGGTCATCATCGGAGTGGTACTGGTTGTCACATTCAGATGGTGCACCACCGTCTCCATCTCGCTCAAAGCTGTTAAGCGTCAGTGTTGCTTTCGTTTGGCTTGATACAGGGGTGAACATTTGTATGTCGTGTACCACTTGCCATCCTTGCAACAATCAGAATCATTTTCCTGGTTGCATTGCCCTGGTGGAGGGGTTTTCCCTTTGATCTTGCCACTAGGGCTGCACGTCTGTGCTTCAACACTAAGAAAAAGAAGAAGAATGCAAAGGAGAGGAAAGACAGTCGAACAAATTACTTGCTTCATCATTTTTATCTTCTTTAAGTCACTTCTGTTTTGATGTTTTAGTGCAGAAAACTTCCAGTGGGAAAAGCAATATATCGAGATCTTAGCAATGAGTAATTTAAAATATTGGTCTTTCACTATGAAAATTTATGATGGACTGAAGACTTACCATTAAGCTGAAAAAATTGTATTTTATCATTTACCAAAATTTTGTCATATATTTATCATTCAGAAGCATCTATGTGGGAGGTTCCTGCAGGTTTGGTTCACTTATAGTTTATTTAAATATCTTATGGCAGCTATTTGTTGATGAAGATCGAAGGGGCTTTAGATTCTACTTGTCAACAAATCATTTTACTGGCTGATGCCTAAATTGGATGGATTTGAAGATGGTTACACTTAGCTTACCATTTTCCATAAAATTTTTGCAATGAAAATTATTTTCTGTACATACATTACATCGTATGCTTCTTTAAAATATCTTTAAATATATACACATATAAAAATCATATCCCTGATATCCAGTCCCAATAGTAGTGTTAGAATTTCTGTCTTAAATTCCGTTCACAGGAAAGAACCAAGGTGAAAGATCCAAAGGAGGAGCAATAAGTATATAAACCTTGACAAATTAACTTTCCTAATTAAAGCAGCAGCATATAATATTGTTTTAATTGGCCGACCAAAATTTGAAATTTTGTCCGTAATTTGGAAATGTGCATATAAAAATATTAAGCACCAAAATTAGATTTGGGTAAAAAATTTGACTCAATAATTTATGGACGAGAAACCCAATTCAATTTTTAGTTCTATAATATATTATATAATTTATTTCATATAAAAATTTAATTTATAATACTATACAATACTATAGTATAAACATTAAAATATATTTTCTTTAAAATTAAAATAAAATCATTTTAAAATGTTAAATAAAATAAAATATTTTTTTGTAAAAAATTACATACTTAAACATCATCGTAAGGCTCTTGTTGACTCAGATAATTATTTCAAATGACAATTCACGGAAGGACCAATAGTGTTAACATAATGAAAGTTCAAGTAGCACTTCTAACAAAAAAGGAAAAGTTTTAAGTACATAAATTGAAAGAGCGCTATAGTTTGGGGACCATTTTTTATTTTAAGGCTTTTTAGTAGGATGAAATTCTCTAAGAATGGCATCCGTGTCAACATTTGTGAAATTGTTCAAGTCAAGAGACAATAGGTTGTCTCTTTCATAGCACGGTACACCATAGTACTCACAAATGGTGGCAGGGAAAATATCAATGTTACCATGCCTGACGTATACTCAGTCATGCGTACCAATTTTTTAATTGAAGTAAAACTCTAGCACTACATGTACAATGGACACTTGCTTGGGAAGCAAGCAAAAATTGTCCCGACGATGAAAGTGTACATCGTCCTATAACTCATCATTAAACGAGGAAGCTGGATCAAAATCATGTTCAGGGATGAACGTACGTCCCTGAATTGTTTGATAAAAATCAGCGACCTCTTGCTGTGCAAATTTAACACCGTCATATTTCGTCTCGAACACAGGACCAAAAAGAATGCAGAGGCTTAACCAGTGAACCAACAGGCTCATTCTTGTCATAGATTTACACATAATTGATTTTAAGTTAGTGACCTAAAGGTAATGATTAGTTAAAATTGAATAAAAAATTTTCTAAAGACACAATTCGAACTCCTGACTTTGATCACTTAAGTGGAGTACAGAACCATAGATACCTTAGCGTCACGATCTAGAATATAGATAGGTTCCTCCTCAAAAGTTAAATCCAATTGCAGCTCGATATCATCAATAGGGACGATGTGTAATGGATAAGACCAATACCGTCTCAGCAGCGAGACGTGAAACACATTGTGAATTTGTTCCAATTCTGGCGGTAATTCCAATTGATAGCAACAGGCCCAACACGTTTCAAAATGCGGTAAGGTCCAATGAACCTTGGGCTCAGCTTGCCCTTGATTCCAAATCGGAGAACCTTTTTCCACGGTGGCACTTTCAGGAACATCTGATCTCATACAGAAAACTCAATGTCCTTTCTCTTTAAATTGGCATAAGATTTCTGTCGATGAAGTGGCTTTAAGATAGTCATAGATCAACTTGACAGTATTCTCAATTTCAGAAACTAGCTAGGGGCCCAAAACTTGACGTTCACTTAACTTAGTCCAACACAGCAGAGTATGACACCTACAACCATACAAAACCTCATAGGGTGCCATCTGAATACTAGACTGGAAGTTGTTATTGTACATAAACTCAGTCAATGGTAGGTAATCTTCCCAACTACCCCGAAAGTCTATTACACAACCCTGAAGTATATCCTCTAGAATTTGAATGACTCACCCAGACTGTCCGTCGGTCTGAGGATGTTGTTGGGTGCCATCTAAATACTAGATTGGAAGCTGTTGTTGTATGCGAACTCATCCAACGGTAGGTAATCTTCTCAACTACCCCAAAGTATATCCTCTAGAATCTGAAATGACTTGCTTAAATTGTCTATCGGTCTGAGGATGATAGACAATACTAAAATCAAGTTGGGTGCCTAAAGACTTATGAAGTTTCTTCTAGAACAGAGATATGAAACACGGATCTCTATCAGAGATAATTAAGACTGGAATCTCGTGCAGTCTCAAAATTTCAGCAATATACAACTTAGCTAACTTTTGCAGTGAATAATTTGTTCTAATAGGAACAAAATGAGCATATTTGGTCAACTGGTCTATGATGACCCAAACCGAATCTTTCTTAGTGGGAGTTAAAGGCAACTCACTAACAAAATCCATAGCTACATGCTCTTACTTCCACTGAGGATCTTAATCGGCTGAAGCAGACCTGAGAGTAACTGATGTTTGGCCTTAACCTTTTGGCACGTCAGACAATGGGACACAAAAGCAACCACTTCCCGTTTTAGCCAAGGCCACCAATAGAATTCTCGGAGGTCTCGATTCATTTTATTTCTGCCAAGATACATAGTATAAGGGCTACTATGTGCCTCATGTAGGATCGATTGCTTGAACTCCTTATCATTAGGCACACAAATCCGACCCCTAAAGTACAGAACTTTTTCATTATTCAAGCTAAAATATGAAGTTTCACTTGAACTAATTTGTTGCAGCCGTTAAACTAGAGATTCGTTACTCAACTGTTTAACTCGAATCTGTTTGACCCAAGTCAGTTTAACCTAATAAAAATCTGTGGCCTCTTGTTGTGCAAATTTAACACTGTCGTATTTCGACGACGAAATTGAGGCGGTGTGGGAACAAGATCATTGACGCATTCGCGAGGGCATTCTTTTAATTTTTGCACTTAAATTCAATAAAAATAAACTCAATATCCAATTGAAAGCAGTCAATACGTAAATTAAAAACTTTAAAATGGAAAGAAGAAAGACAGTAATAATAAATAAAGGAAAAGAAAACTTAAACCGTATTGATTGTTGTAGTCGAATGGATTGAATCAAGAAGTGTCATGTTCCCTAAGCCAAAATGGTGTGATACTTGCAAAAGAAGAAAACTAACAAAAGTAAAGTAAAAGAAAAGAAATCGATCAATGAATCGAAGTGTAACCTCCTCAACCCGACCTAAACATTATGGTCGAATCGAGAAGGCCACATTGGACACCTTAGTGTCGAACCTACCCCAATGATAGTTAAAAACCTTCAAGTACTCCCTTTTATAACACCGTGGTTTCTATTGTTAGCTTCGGAAAAACATCATTTACTTAGTCCAACCATGTTTAGGTTGAATTAGTGAATTAAGTAAATTTAGAAAAAAAAACCCAACTATTAGAGTTGCCTTCGAAAAAATCATTTTGTTATCTTCTTAGAAGGGGAAATGTACCATTACTAGTCAAATTATTAATTTAGCCATATATCATGTACAGTCCATTTCAACATATTTATAAAAAATTGTGTATCTATACCAAAAATGCATGTCATGTATGCCTGAAAAATCTCAAAATATCAAATAGTCCTAAACCACAGTTTAAAGAAACTTTACAATCCAAAACCAAATAATAATAATAAAATAAGCCTAAAATATAATTAAATTAAAATAATATGACGAAGTAAAGTCCGAGGTCCACCGTACGTCCACATGCCAATTCTAATCCTAAGTTCAATCATTACCTAAGAAGTTGAGGTAATGAGGTGAGCTTAACAAGCACAATGTGAGACTAAACAAGCAAGTATTAAGCATTCATACAAGCATTTTCGTAAAGGTATCAATAGCACAATAAAAAATTATCAATACTAATTCCAAATGCACATGATTGTGAAAAATGCACATGTGAGATCCTACCCATACCATCCGCTACACACCACGAGTTCCCCAAAACTCGTCTGCCAAATTCCAACGTATGTGAGTAAAGCTCGATTTGGTAAAACCACCAATAATCAATAATGCAGTGAAACTGCCAAATAAATAATGTGATATAATCACCTATCCCCTCGATACTCCAAACACAGTGCACTGACAACAAATATATGCGGACTAACTATGCTGCCGGTACTCCACGAAACTCCTCTGTCAACCAAAAAATCCCATCCTAATGCACTTGCAATATGTCATACAAATTCATAAATAATCATATTTCAAAACTTTTTACATTTATCTGTCATGTTCAACATGTCCTCAATAATTACATACTTTCAGTTCCAATTTTCAAATTACCATTAAGATGGTCTCTATGAATATCGTTTAGTTCACATACTTTACGAATTTCATTGTGCACCAATAGCAACCTTACATATGTATATCATAGTAATATTCTATGCATTTAAATCATGCATAAACCTAATATCTCAACATTTCATACAATTCAATCAAACATTCTTATATCACATAATATAATAATGCATAACAATCTCAATTACACATTTATACAGTCAAATTAACTAGCAATTTTGTCAACACAACAATCTTTTAAGGCTCGAAACGCACTTGGCTTGACCACTAAAAAAACTAAAATTTTGGCTGTTAAGCCAAACCAATCAGCAAGCTAATTTATCAAATATAATATGATATTTATCATTATCAAATAAATTTTACAAGTTTAGGACCCGCACCTTATTTTTTGCTTTGTCGCAACACCCTAGTGAATCTTCTATTTTTCCTTAATAAAACTTTATACAATCTTAAACCAAAATTTAGTATAAATTCAATCAATTTATCATTTAACAAACTCCCAATTACCCACTTATAGGTTCAAACAAATTGTGGAATTAATAGCTATTTTACGAATTCAAACTAGTTCGATTCCTTACCACGTATCGATGCGAACTGTACGTATGATCGTTCTTTGGCTTTACGGTTGATTCGGGGTGTTTGGATCAACACCTAATTTAATAATATACTGGAAAATAAGAAGCTAATAATGATTAAATTCCTTCATTTAATCAGTCCATAACATTTACCCTACAACTATGTTAAAACAATAATTAATTATACGCTTAATTGCAGTTACGCTTCCCGATTTGTGAGTTTCGAATGCCCAAACGATCAAGAATGGTTTTCCCTAGATGGCATGGGTTTAATAGCTGATTAGGAGGGTTCAAGAACTCAAATTATAGCTAGAATTAAATTGGAAAGATTCAAGAAACAAAACAGCCCCTTATTCTACACATATGTGCATGCATCACCAACCATGGTAGTCGAAATTAGGGCCGAATTTTAAAATGGTTTGAGACCTTATTAAAATCTGGAAAAATACCTTTAAAAACTTTTAAAATCTCCCAAATTCTAGATCTGGAAATTTTGGTTTTTAATTGACAAGATTAACCAAGAAATTGAGGAGAAAAGAGATCTTACCCAAGCTAGTTGAGAGAAACAACAATGACACCTTCTTGGCAATGTTTGGGATCAGTTTTGGAGTTCAATATTTCAGATTTAGGGCTGATTTATTTGGGGAAAAATTGAAACAGTATAATAAAGGAGATGGTGCACAATCTTGATACAAAAAGAAGAAGAAAAAGATGGTAAAAAGGGAGGTTTAGGCAATGGCAACAATGGAGGAAAAAGGGAAAAGAAAAAAATAAAGATAAAGAGAGGGAGATGGGCTTAGGGACAGCTAAGGTAGAAGAAAAAAGGATTCAAAGGATGATTATTTTGATAAATAAATTATATTTATACCTAGGTTTACTAGGCTTGGATGACAACACATAAAAAAGAAGAAGAGAATTTGCAAAAATTAATTTATTTTGTAAGAGTTGAGCTTGAACTTGGGACCTCCAAATAACTAACCATTGAGTCAATTCCTTATTTTTGTTATATTTCTACATTTTTGTTGAGCTAAATTTCGGATGTTACATGAAGGAAACTTGAAGAGGAGATTGAGAGAAATTGATAGGGGGAAGAGTTTTTAAGGGTTTAGAATGGATGTTCTAGGGAAATAAGAGAAGGTTTGAGAGTTTTGGAGTATTTAGAGGCTTTAAGCCTCCAAAACGCACGGGTTGCAATATGTGGAACCGGGTATCGTGTAACCCAACTTGCATATCGTGATATCCCCTTTTTGGACCCCTCATCTTTGAGTTTGCCTTCGGTGTCGCAATACCACTGTGTAAAACAAAAAATTTTACTTTTGAAATTTCAAGGGTATCACGATATCAGGAGGTGGATATTGTGATAAAACTGAAGATTTTTGGTCCCTTTCAAAACTGTCCAGGAAGTCACGATATACCCAATTTGGTATCGCAATTTCACTAAACTAATCCCTAAAATCATGACAAAATCATCAATTTTCATCTCAATCATCAAAAATCCGACCTGCCAAGTCTAAAATTAAACTAATACAATTTAAAATCCAAATCTAAATGTAGGAAATAAATGGAATCCATGCTCAAAAGATCTAATTATTTACAAATCCTTGTTCAATCGCCGCAGGCGGTCAATAACACCATTGAAATGGTGTTTAAACGGTGTCCTCGACACTCGAACACGTCTTTTGTTTAGTGCATGACTAGAGCCTCTTGAGAGTCGTATCTTCTTCCTTATCCTTAATCATTTTCGGATTCTCTTGCGTGGCTCGTAAACACTAGAAAAATCACACCATTCCATGAAAGTTGCAAATTCGTTGGCATGATAATCTTTTGTCTCAATCACTTGGCACTTATACTCTTGTGATGGTAAAGAGCAACATATAATATTATTTTAATTCGCCGGAAGAAGATATGTTAGACCAAAATTTGAAATTTTGTCCATAATTTTTAAATTTGCATATAAAAATATTAAGCATGAAAATTAGATTTGGGTAAAAAATTTAACTCATATAAATTATCGAAGAGTTAAGACAATTGAGCCAAACCTATCTCAATTTTTAGTTCTATAGTATATTATAAAATTTATATCTTATAAAAATTAAATTTATAATACTATACAATACTATAATATAACATTAAAATATGTTGTCTTTAAAATTAAAAAAAAAAAAACAAACTGTAACGCCCCAAGTTTCTTAATATTTGAATTGTTTGTTGTGTAAAGTAAATCAATCTGCCTCAATGGTTAAGTGTTCTAGATGTGTGCTTGAGATCTTGTATATGTTTCCTTCTACTTAAATTTTGGTTATTTTTATCCATATATCTAGCTAGTCACACCTAATTTACCTATAATGTTTGTTTAATTATTAACAAGAATGAGGTTGTTGGTTCAGTGGTAAGACCTTAGGTTATCCTTAGTTTTTAAGTTTGAATCTATTTTGTACAAAAGTGGAATTATTTTTGCTCCTCACGCATGAGTACCATGACATCATGCACCTAGCGTACTTATTATCTTATCGACAATTTTAAAGTTTTATGAATTAGCTTAGGTTTAATGAAAAATCCTAAATCTAGAGTTTTATCAGAGTTTAGAGAATGTTTAAGTTGCTACCGCCTCTAGAGGTAAACAATTTTACTAAAGAAACTAATTTAAAAGTATCTAAAGCGTATCTAAAGTTCGAAGTTTCTTACTTGAATCGGTGCCAGAGTCTTGGTTTCACTTTACGAAAATTAAAATATCAATTTCAATCAAAAATTCAAAAAACTTTTTGAACATTTTGAACCCAAAATTTCACAGTCCGAGTTTTAAACATTTATTTTTTGATTACGTGTCAAGCTCTGGTTGACTTTAAATGGCAATTCATGGAAGGAACGATAGTGTTAACATAATGAAAGTTCAAATAGCACTTCAGACAAAAAAAGAAAAGTTTTAAGTACATAAATTGAAAAAGCGTTATAGTTTGGGGACCATTTTTTAATTTAAGGCTTTTCTAGTGATTTCGTTCATCTTTTCTATCAAATTTCTCTCATTTTCTTGCTTAATTAACACCAGTCATTGAAGTTAATTGAAACAGTTGAAAACATGAAATGAAGTTTTAAAAGTAAAACTCTGAATTAAGCTGAAACTGCTTTCACTGTTCCAAAAAGGCTCCAAATATACATTTAGGGGAAGTTAACTTTTCATTTAAGTTTGACAAAACAAAAACTCTTCTTAAAACCCCGTTGCTGGGGATTGAACCCGGGTTACTCGCATGACAGGCGGGAATACTGACCACCATACTACGGCGACTTTAATGATCAAGTTTTAAAATTAATTTTAAAACTTTGGAACATGCCAAATTTGGCCGCCGAAGAAGGAAAGGAGAGACCATACGTAGATTAATTGTGTGTTTTAGTTTATTTAGAGTTCAACCTCAACATCTGTATATTATCTCTTTTGTTTGTTCTCATGATCTATACAAAGTAGGAAGAAAAGTAATCTAATATTAAAAATGTAATAATAATAATAATACTAAAAGCTCAATCAAGTTTGGGCTTGGCTTGAAACTGCTTGAATCGATTTCGAATTTCTTTCGAATAACTTGTGCGCACAAGTGACTTGATTATACCCATATCGAACGCGTAGCAAATCCAACACTCATCTGATTTCGAGAATTAATTAAAAATTTCTCCAAGTAAGAAGTAAGGATAGAGCAAATAATGAAGATTTAAAACATAATTTACGGCTCAAAATATATATATATATATATATATATATATAAATTTTACATTAATAGTAATATAAATGTTAACTAAGGCGCACAAGAAATCTTTAGTCTAATACATATATTATAAATATAAATATAGATAAAGTGATTAATCAGTATCAGACCAGTAAATATTCATCTCACCCCAGTCATTCTCAGGCACTCCAAGAGCCTTCCAAACTTCTTTCGAGGCATCAACAATGTTGTTAGGGCAAGGAGGTTGATAATCATGGTCCGAATCGCATCCCATAGTAGAATCACATTCATCCACAACTTTAGCCCTCACAGATTTTCCGTTGCCATGGATGTTGATATACTTCAAACACCTCTTCCCATTGTTATACCACCCTGTAGAAAGTGCCACCACAGGGTCATCATCGGAGTGGTACTGGTTGTCACATTCAGATGGTGCACCACCGTCTCCATCTCGCTCAAAGCTGTTAAGCGTCAGTGTTGCCTTCGTTTGGCTTGATAGAGGGGGTGAACATTTGTATGTTGTGTACCACTTGCCATCCTTGCAACAATCAGAATCATTTTCCTGGTTGCATTGCCCAGGTGGAGGGGTTTTCCCTTTGATCTTGCCACTAGGGCTGCACGTCTGAGCTTCAACACTAAGAAAAAGAAGAAGAATGCAAAGAAGAGGAAAGACAGTCCAACAAATTACTTGCTTCTTCATTTTTATCTTCTTTAAGTCACTTCTATTTGATGTTTTAGTGTAGAAAAATTCAAGTGGGAAAAGCAATATATAGAGATCTTAACAATGAGCAATTTAAAACATCAGTCTTTCACTACGAAAGTCATGACAAAATTGTGAAGTGCCAAAAAATTATGGTGGACCGCTAAAATTGATGACTTATGATACAGCTGATAATATGGTATTTTATCATTTACCCAAGTTTTGTAATGTATTTTGGCATACAAAATTATATTCTATACATATTTTAACACGTAGTTCTTTGAAATATCCCTAAATATATATATTCAGCGTTTGAAATTTTATTAAATAAATATCTCTAAATTAGAATATTATTTTTCTATTAAATAAATATTATTTATTTTTACTAATTCAATCAATATTCTCCCATCTCTCCTCTAAATAGATGATATTGATATAGCTATAAAAACAACAATTCATATAAGTTTTCAATATTATTAGTCTACCAAAAAATAGTGAGAATTTGTTTTCTAAGTATAAATTCTATTTTCTAGGAATAACAATTCAATAAACTTATATTATGAGCAAATTACTATCTTATTGTATGTAATAAATCATTTACGGTAAAAAATCTTAGTCTCGCATTGCAACTGTTCGATTACACTCTCATTGAATTCATTCTTCAAATCATTAATGAATGATTCCCTTCCGTAATCTTAATGTAAAAAATCAGGGAAAAACATGATGTTATAACAAAGGATGTGAAATACGATTAAAAGATATAAAATAAAACTAAGAAAAAATTTAAATAGGAAAAATAGGTTAAAAAACCTTAAACTCCCAATTATTTGATTTATAATTCTTTTGTTGTTTCAGCATTAATCCTATTTATAGGCTTGCATACATGCATAAAATGGAAGGAATAAAAGTGAACTTTGAATATTGATTATATTTATATTTTTCTATTAAAATGTATATATATTTTATGGAATGTATTTATTAGATGTTTATTTACTTAAATATGGAATTTTGTCCTAAATTTGAAAAAGTTGTGGAAAAAATATAAGGTTAAATATTTGATACACTATGACTAAAGTTTTTAGACTCCGCAGGTAAGGTTAGAGGTGATCATGGGCCGGGTCGGGCCGGGTTCGGGTCTGGCCCAGACAAAATTTTAGGTTTGTCTACTAGGCCCGGGCCCGGCCCGAAATATGGGCCTAAAAATTTGTCCAAGTCTGGCCCAAAATAAAATTGCTAAGCCCGAGCCCGGTCCTGCCCGACCCATATTAAATTTTTTGGCTTATTTCATTAAATAAAAAATTTTAAAAATATAATAAATAAAATATATTTAAAAACATAAAAACAAATATTAAAACAAATAAAATGATACTAAAATAATTCTTAAAACAATACACAAATTGATAATATAATAAAAAATGGTTATATTAAAATTTAAAATGATTAAAAATAAAATAAAAATATATTAATATATAATTGGGCCGGCCCGGCCAAAAACTCTTACCCAAGGCCCGACCCGTTTTCTAAACGGGCCTTTTTTTTGCCCAAGCCCATTTTTCGGGCCTATATTTTTACCCAAACCTCCCATTTTTCGGGCGGGCCTTTGGGCGGGCTGCTACCAAACCATGATCAGCTCTAGGTAAGGTTAGGAGTTGGCAAATATCCTACAAGAATATAGTAAAATATTTAAAAAAAATTTAAAAAAGAAACACATAACAATTTTTAAGGTTGCTTGTAGAATAAAAAAATATTCGCTAAAGTATCAAATACTAACCCAAAATATAAACATGAAAAATTTAAAATTTATAAGTTAAGCTACCTATCTAAATATGAAATTTTTTCTGAAGTTTAAAAGGTGATTATAAATAAACAAAGTCCAAAAACGAATTAAGGTGAAATTAAAATAGTGGTAGTGGTGGTGTGATTATTTCCTATAACAATGAGATTAAAATCAATGATATAATATGTATTTGAATACAAATGGAACAATGGCGATGAAATTTTATATGAAAATCACCATTAAAGACTTTAATTTAAAGATGAATTGTTCTACTATACTTATGTATATTATAATATCTAAAAGTTCAACATATTTTACTTTACAAATTTATTTCAGATATAATATCAAATTTATAATATATTATATAATTTATATTACATAAGAATTAAATTTATATATTATAAAATACTATACTATAAATATTAAAATATATTGCTTTAAAATTTAGAAAATTAAAAGTTAATTTAAAATAATTTCTTTTGTAAAAGAATTATCAAAATTTTGCTCTTTTGATATCTAAAGTTGCTCAAGCTCAAACTTGATAATGTGATAGTAGTATTCCTTTGAGCATTTGATGTAAAACAATTTGTTCCATATAATTGATTACTTATTCATGGAACTCTTTTGTATTATGCTTACGTTAATTCATATGTTTGATTTTGATATATCTAAAACAATATAATAGAGTCCTTTGTATACAAACGGCAGTGTAATGCCCTACAAAATTTTGATATTAAAATGGCACAATCTTGTCTTAGGTATTCTAGTGGATGAGAAGATAAAGCCATAAATGTAACTGATTTGACTATCAGTACTGTCGAAACCTCCTTAAAAACGAGTTTTTTTTTTAAAAAACGAAAATGGGAGTCGCCACCATTCTTTTAAAGTGTGATTGGATTACTTTATAAAACGTTTTGGTCTACGAAATTACGAGAAAATAGGTTCGGGAGTCGGTTACGCACGAGGAAGGATTAGCACCCTCGTAACGCCCAAAATTGGTACCAAATTGAATAATTTTATCTTAATGTCAAAAGTTTGAAAAAATTTAGAAATAAAATCTCTTTTAAAACTGTAATGATTCGAATTAAAAAATAATCAAGATTCTTTTGCTTCGAAAGAATATAAACATCATATCCAGCATGATTGGACACGATATTTTTAAACTTTCGTAACTAAAATTATCTTGTGATTTTCAAAACTTATTTAGAAGGATCTTTTAGGTATTTAGAAAAATAGGAAATCGCAACTCAGCATGTTAGGGCACTATTTCCCGAATTTCTAACTATCAAAAAACATTGCCTTATCCTTTTTTTAAAATCTTTGGATCGAAATAAAAAAAAAATTCTTTAAAGTGATGATGCATTTAACACATTACAAAGGATCAATATTTAAATAAATTGACCTACATAATACCTTCTTTAACATGCCATGCAAATATAATAAAGATGATGAGTAGTAACATAAATTACACAATATACGTTATCATTTTATGCATATATGATCATAGATAATATAAAATATATATGCATTATCGTTACATGCAAAATATAACATAGTGCACAATGAATACAACAAATATAAATTGCAATATATATATATATATATATATATGATAATATTTTATGCGATTGTAACTTAAAATAACATAAATAATTTATTTCATGCAAGTATATAAAAACAATAACACGAAATAACAAATAATCTATAAAAATTTAACCTACTAAACAATATCAAAATAAAAGAAAACAAAAATAAATAAACAAATTATAATCATATAAAATAAAAATCAAATAAAATAAAAATAAAGATGTTTAGAAATATTTAGAATAATATATGAATGACAAAGGAAAACCTTTTTTTTTAAAAAAATGATTAATGTATATATACCATATTAAAGGATATAATAACAAAATAATGTACTAAATATTAATATTACACATATTTATTTAATAATAAAATAAAAATACATATGTAATTAATGAGTGATAAAATAATATATTTTATAATAAAATAAAAGTAATGTAAGAGATAATAGGTGGAAAATATATAACATATAATAAAATTTATAAACAAAATATATAATAATATGAACAATATGATAAGTAATATATAAAATAATAAAAGTGATATAACAAGTAATTTTACATATAAAAATATAGTAAAATATATATATATATAGTAAAAATATATAACATATAATAAAATATAAATATAATATATATAATAAAAATATAACATATAATAAAATTTATAAAGATGTATATAATAATATATATTATTTTTCATATAACTGACATTTATAAAAATAAATAATAAATATAATATTTAAAATGAATCAAATATATAAAAAGGATTAAAATCTAATTTAATTAAAAATCTAGGGTTAATTATAAATAAAAATAAAAATTTTTATGGCCTAATTGAAATACACGCCAAATTCGAAGGGACTCACTGAGCAATTAGCCCTAATCCCAAAAACGACGTCGTTTCAGAATAGGTATTATAATAGCCATAGGGGCTAAATTGAAATAAATGTAAAAAGTTAGGGCTAAATTAAAATATAAGTAAAATGCAATTATAAATTTTTAAAAATACGGAAGGATTGATTGGGCAATTTGCCCCTTAAACAAAAACACGCAGATCCTATTCGGATCCCGGGTCGACACGCGGATCCTGAACTTTGAAACGACGTCGTTTGAAGCTAATTGGTTTTAAGCAAAACGGCACCGTTTCGTTAGGGCTATATAAGCCAAATTTCAACTTTGAAATCATTTTACAACCCGGTTTTAAAAAAAAAAGAAAGGAAAATCCTCTGAAAGAGGAGAAATGGGGAGAGTTCTCCGGGCTCCGGGCTCCGTCAGGCCAAGCCCTGGTTGTTGGGGACACGCGCCCACGCGCCGTTGCTAACTCTGCCGAATATGGAGGCTAGAAGCCGAAAGGCTTCATTTTTCAGTGCGAATCCATCGGTAAGCCCCTCATCTTCTTTTTAGCTATATTTTTATTTACTTATGTCAAAACAATGATCATAAAAAGGGTAAAAGATTCACCTCTATCTTTTCGATACTCTGTTGATGTTTCTTTTATTGCGAATATCTATATATAACTGTTTTTTTATTGAATCCATGTATATAGCAAAAATCCCCTTTACATTTTCTTGATTCGGGCTTTTATAGCCACTAAAAACAAATTTACAATCTGTGATTTTATTTTCTTGCCATATTTGCTGCTGTTTTTCTTTCCTTTTTTGCAGGTAATGACGAAAAATTGGGCAATGAACATTGAAAATCGGGCGCTGATGAAAATTCAATGGTGCACTAATTGGGGCGATGATGCTGGCGTTGATTTACGCGTTGATTATGGCGCGATTCGGGGCTGGAGTCACGGGAAGAGGCGTGTCTGTTGAGATGTTTGCGGCGCCTAGGGTTTCTGAAACCCTAGGCCTTTCCATCTTCTGTTAACAAATTGGGCCATTTGGGCCGTACCTGTTTGTGGGTTGGGTGTAATGGGCTAAGGACTTAGAATGTAACCGAGTATAGGGTTTTGGGCTAAAAATGTAATCGGGTCTTGGGCTTTGTACATGGACTGTATAAAAACTATTATTTTTTTGTTTTTATTTGTTTTTATTTATTTATTTATGGACCGAGCAAATTTTGGTTATTACAAGTACATCAGACAAGGCCCAAGTAGAACAGATCCTAGATCCGTTTATGAATTTATTCACTTGTGACGTTCATAGTGTGACTTACCTTGATCCTGAGTGTATGATGGACTATGTTTGTGTGACTTGTATACTTTGATATAAATGAAATTGTGAGTTCAAATAGATAAGGAACCAAAAGTTTGCACGTTGAGTATACAACTTCTGCAGTGTGTAGCATCATTCCACAATAGTGAAATTTATAGCCAAATTAAAGGGTAAATGATATCTTCTCATCGACATTACATGATAGATGAAAGTAAACGTGGTCATGAGTCATATTTCTTTGTGATAAATTAAATAATTATTATTTTATAGTAATTGACTTTTCTTGAAAGAAGATGTAATAATTACTATGAGATAAAATAGGATCATATTGGGAGAACAGATTTATCTCATAGAGATTAAAGATATCCTATTAGGGTAACACACTTATAACAAGGTCATTAGACGAGCACTAGTTAAGTAGATTTCATAATGGTATACAATAAGGGAGAGATCAGTCATGACACTTTAGTGGAATGATTTCGTGACTAAATAATATTAAAATTAATAATGAAAAATGAGAACTTGATTATAAATTATTTCAGCCTTTATTATATATGTCTAATCGATCCTTCTTCTACTTCGAGATACTAAAAATGAATTGCATGTATAACCAATAAAAGTAAAATGAATGAAATTGTGATGTAAGAGAAACAGAGTGCACGTATCACTATCTGTAATGAATGTGTTTTCTCGCTAAACACAAAAATGACTTGACAATTAATTTAAGGTTCTTCGAATTATTATTAAATTAATTATAATTAAATAATTGAAGTTTGAAGATTGAATTAAATTAATTATTCATTATAAATTTTTATTTAAGGAAATTAAATATATTTCCTCATAAATTCTACTATGGTGAAGTCGTTATGACTTTAACGAAATTAAAAATGTGTAACAACCAATTTTTCAGTGAAATTGGAATAGTGGTTTCGGGACCACAAATCCGACCCCAAATATATTTTATTTTTATTTTATCATATGGCCCATAATATGCTAGAAATGATGTGTGAAAATTTTGATACGAAAATTTTATCGATTTAGTGCCTAATTACAAGAAGGACTAAATCGCATAAAATGCGAAAGTTAAATTCTAGTAGCTACAAGGATCAAATAGCTATGGAATTCAAACTAGAGGTCCTTATATGGTAATTAGACCATTAAAAAAAGTATATAGATTTTTCTTGGTGGCTCATCCATGGAATTATGGAAAGAGGGATAAGGACTAAATTGGAAATACCAAAATACTTAATTAATTAAAAGAGGAAAAGAAATTATATCATCTTATTTTCATCATCTTCAACCTAAAAACACATGGAAACCCTAGGAGAGAGAAAAGAAACTTTCAAGACCTAATTGGGTAAGTTCTTCTGTCCCGTTTTTAGTAATTTTGGTATTTTTGAAACCGGGATAGCTTAATCTCTTTATTTGAGGGATTAATTTGAAAAGTTATCAAGGTATGAAAATGGATCATGGATATATTATGTTGGAAATTAGAAATTTATGGTAGAAAATGAAAGATTATTGATAGATAAACAACTTTTACAAAGTGATTTTTGATGAAAACATGATTTAGGGACTAAAATGAAAAGTTGTAGAATTTGATGAAAAATTTTGAAATTATATGAATGCATTTGCTGGAAAATTTTTAATGGGGCTTTGGTTAGGCTTGGAATAGGGAGTAATTTGCACAAGTTTCATTTTCCAAGCCTAGGGACAAAATCAGAATTTATGGAAAAGTTAGGGGAAAAATGGTAATTTTACCTAGGACATAAATTGAGTCTATTTAGATATGAAACGTGTGAAATTGATGGTTAAATTCATTTATATAGATCCGGACAACACTAATTCGAGTTTAGATCGAGGAAAAGAAAGGATTTTGGATTAGTAGACTTTTACGCGGACAAGTGTCGAGGTAAGTTCATGTAACTAAATTGTGTAGATTTATATGCTTGAATTAAATGTTGTGTTTGTGAATTGTATAAATGCCATATATATATGACATTGAAATATATCTGACAAAACCCGATCAATAATAATGCCAATAAATGATAAATGATAAAAATGTTACTTATATGCTTGAAATGAATGTGGAATGTGTTTACTTGAATTATATGATTGTTATGGATGTATGAAATAATCACATGCCCGATAATGCTTGAAAAATGTTTAAATCCCGGTTGAATAAATGGAAAATAGATGGATATGTGATTTCCTGAAATGAATAAGGTCTTACATTTGCTGCTGACGGGATTTAGCTTGGACGAGTAATCCTATTGACCTCATTACAGAAAGGATTTAGCCCGGATGGGTAATCTTAATATAAGTCTTCTCGAGCATACGTTATGGATTGGATTTAGCCCGAACGGGGATTGGATTTAGCCTGGACGGGTAATCCTAATATAATACCTCTCGAGTATGCGTTAAGATTAGGGTTTAGCTTAGACTGGTAATCCTAATTGAGCTCCTCCGAGCTTACATTACATAAAGGATTTAGCCTGGACTGGTAATCCTATTATATGATATGTGGCTCGAGAGAGTATTTCTTTGTTAAGTACCCTAATGGGTACCCTTGATTAAGAAATTAACAGATTATGGAATCATACACTTCGAGTGTACTACTTGATCATCCTTCGAAATTCAATGATTCAATGGACATATAACGCTCTTGACATGATATAACAATTATATGATAAAATGGTAATGTCTTCAAAGATCATTCCATGATGAGTTCATCTATTTTTACTTGACATGTATGTAAGTGTTGTGACTAACATGTTTGATTGAAGGCATGCGCTTAGGAATTTTGCTAATAGATGGAAAACATGATGTTGTGTGCTTAGATTTAATAAACAAGATTGGTAAGTTTAGTTTTGTGTAATATGAACTTACTAAGTATGTAATGCTTACTCCTTTTATTTCCCCCTATTTTATAGTGCCCAGAAGCTCGTGAAGGTTGGAAGATCATTGGAGCATCGTCACACTATCAACTAGCTATCTTGGGTATATATGGTAGAATCATTTTGGTATAATGGCATGTATAGGACAGCTTGGTCAATAGTGGCTTAAAATGATGTTTTATAACCTAGCTATTGGAATGGCTAGTAATGGTTCATTTTGGTATTACTATGTAGGTTATTATGATATATATCCACATGTGGTAAGTTAAGTATATGTGACCAAATGTTGTTATTGCCTAAGTTATACTATGGTAAGTTTATAAAAACTTGTGCTTTGAATGAAATGCCTTGTTAAATGATGAAATTGCTTATTTTAAATGCTTGGATTGGTTGGTATTGGATGTGTGTTTCAAGTGCAGGTCTTGGGTGAAATTTTGGGTGAAAAATGGAGCTAGAAATGGCTTCATTTTGTCCACACGAGCGTGTGTCTAGACCGTGTGTGACACATGGCCTGGTAACATGGGCGTGTGGTTAGGCGTGTGTCCCCTGCACCCTAATTTTGAGAAATAGAATGCTCAAAATTGGGCACACGGACAGAGTCACGGGTGTCTATCTTAGTCGTGTGTGCCATACGGCCTAGAACACGGGCGTGTGTCTTGACCGCGTGAAACCTGCACCTAATTTGGATTGAAATAATTAACCATACAGCCTAGCACATGGGCATGTGGCATGGCCGTGTGTACAAGTCAGAGAGTTACACGGGCTCGAACACAGTCTCCAACACGGGCATGTCCCAGGTCACACAGGTGTGTCCCTTGGACTACACTGGCGTGTGAGCCCTGCACATTGGAAAATTTTTAAAAGGTCACGAAAATTCTTAGAAGTCTTGATTAAGTCCCAACTCATTTCTAAAGCTCGTATTGGACCTTGAGGGCCTAATCAAGGGACGTTATGAATGTTTTCAGAATTTGAATAATAACTTGCGTAAATTATTTGTTAATGTTCTTGTATGTTTTGGTAATGCTCTAAAACCCTATTCTAGTGACGGATACAGGTTAGGGGTGTTACATTTATGGTATCAGAGCTACGATTTAGCTGATTATTGGATTTGACGTAGCGAACACAAGTTTAGCTATACATGCCATTATATAAATTGTGATAGTGTGATGACTCCTGATCATTTTAAATGTGTTTTTCATATAGTAATGTCATCCAGCTGAGCTAGAGCTGAATCTGAGGAAGCTGATAGCAATGCTTCAGCTGCGTCTGCATCTGGTAGTGAAAGGCCCGTGTTTGAAGGCCGAAGTGAGGAGGAAAAGCAAGCTTTCTTTCAAATTATAAATGAATGGTTTACACAATACCTAAGAACAAACCCTGCTATACAATGACCTCCCCCACCTGCTCCCCAATTGATTCCTGAGGTACCACAGGGTGCCGAACCTGTTAGAATTGGTAAGTCTCCGATAGATAAAATTCGCAAGCATGGGGTGGAAGAATTTAGAGCTACCGCAGATGATGATCTGAAAAGGGCTGAGTTTTGGCTAGAGAATACTATCTGGGTTTTTGATGAATTGTCTTGTATACCTGCTGAATGTCTGAAATGTGCGATATATCTACTGAAAGATACAACTTATCATTGGTGGAATACCATAACTTCAGTTGTACTGAGAGAGAATGTCACATGGGAATTCTTCCAAGCTAAATTCAGAAAGAAATATGTAAGTCAGAGATTTATGGATCATAAAAAGAAGGAATTTCTAGAGCCTAAACAAGGAAACATGACCGTACTCGAATATGAACGGGAATTTGTTCGACTGAGTAAGTATGCCAAAGAATGGGTTTTAACCAAGGCTGAAATGTGTAAACGCTTTGAAGAGGGCCTGAATGAAGATATCAAGTTATTGATTAGGATTCTCGAAATAAGAGAATTTACAGCACTAGCTGACTAAGCACATAAAGCTGAGGAACTGAGTAAAGAAAAGTGTCGAAACAATTTTTAAATCGAGTTTTGGAAAATGGGAATCGACTTTAAAAAACGAAAACGGGAGTCGCCACCAATCTTTTTAGGTGTGATGGATCACCTTTAAAACATTTTGTTTTAAAATTATTAGTTTTGGTCTACGAAATAAAAGAACGGGTTCGGGAGTCGGTTACGTATGAGGAAGGATTAGCACCCTCGTAACGCCCAAATATTGGTACCTAATTAATTATCAAATGTCTTTAAGGTCGGGAATTTAAAAATTTTAAGAAACAATCCTCTTTAAAATATCTTAATTTTGAAAATTGAGATTCACTTGTATCAAAACATTGACACTAAGTTAACCTTTTGGAAATCCCTATCTCGAAACGACAAATCTCCACATCCAATAAGTTAGGACACAACGCTTTGAAATTCCAAGACAGTTGCTCGTATTTTGAAAATCTTAAAAACTTAGAAGGGTTCATGACTATTCGAACTCAACGAGAAAAGTTGCAACCCAATAAGTTAGGGCACTACTTTTCTCGAAGCTTCCAAATACTAAGCATTGCCTTTTTTATTTTTGAAAACTTTGAAGTCTCTTTTTTAAAACCGATACATGATGGAACATATTATCATTATGGAATAGAATATTGCAATAATGAGTGAATAAAACATACATTTAAACGATACAATGGCAATAATACAAAAATCATATACTAGATACATAGATGTTTAAGATTACATAACATCATATATACAAAGATACACATAGCTTATATTGAAGATGGATAAGCAAAACATACAAACATACATAGTAATAATTAAGAAATGATGCATGATACACAATTAAAAAGAAATATAATATCAATGTACATGTTCATAAAATATAACATTAAATAGTAATTATAAAATAACATTTAATACGTAAATGATATAAATAAAATATATAAAAGAATTAGTATATATAAAATATAAAAAAAGTAAGTAATTGTTAACGAAATATACTTATAATACAAATAAAATATGATATTTAATAATTTAAAAATAATATCTTATATACAATATATAATATATAATAACAAAAAAATTTACAAAAGAATATTTATTGTATATAAGATAAAATATATTTGTTTTTAAGGAAAATAATATATAAAATAGAAAGTATATAAAATAATTTACAAAATAATTATATAATAAATACAAATATCACATAATAAATAATTAATATGAATAAAATTTAATAATAATAATTTACAAATTTTAAATTTAAATAATATAATGAGTAATATAAAACATATATAATATGATAGATAATATATAATATACATAACATGAATATATATATATATATAATAAATGTTATATAATAAAATATAATATATCTAGGAAAATAATATATGATAAAAGATTTTAAATGTATAAATGGTATTTTTAATAATAATATATGTACAGTTTTATCTAAAAATAAAATAATTATATATATAAAAAATAAAATAACAAAATTTAAAAATAATAAAAGGGGTTAAAATTGAATTTAAATAAAATTATAAGGCTAATTTAAAAAATAGTATAAATTCTGGGCCTGATTTGCAAAAGTTAAAAACGATAAAGGACTCACTGGGCAATTTGCCCTAGTCCTAAACGACGCCGTTTCCCAGAATGTAATTTAATAACCATTGGGACTAAATTGAAACAATTATAAAATATTAGGGTCAAATTAAAAAAAATAAAATAAAACCAAACTGAAAATTCAGAAAACACGGGAGGATCAATTGGGTAATTTGCCATTTTCCAAAAACACTCGGATCCTCCTTGGGTCATGGGTCAACGTGCGGATCCTGTGCTTTAAAACGACACCATTTTGAGCTTATTAGGTTAAGCAGAAACGATGCCGTTTCTCTAAGGCTATATAAGCCAAACTTTTGGTTTTAAATTCATTTTTACACCCGGCTCTAAAAAACAGGGGTGAAATCCTCTGAATGAGGGTCTGGGACCGACACCGGAGCTCCGTTGAGCCTCCGCTCTTAAGTGCACACGCGCCCACGCCCCACTTTTGATGCCGTCGCGTACGACGGTTAGGGTTTTCAAAACTCCATTTTTCGCAGCAAATCAAAAAGGTAACTCCGCTTCTTTTGTTTTCTTTGATTATATTCTAAGATTTGTGTATGCACACTAGAAAATAAACAGATAAATGGAAAATAGTAAAAAGTGATTCGATTACCTTTAGGAAACAAAAACTGTTTTATTTCTTCTGCTTTTTATGAATACAACTTGTTTGTAACTCCCTATCTTTTTGTGTTTTTTTTGTCTCTCCCTGTGTATCTATGTAAACCTCCGTCTTTACAGATTTGCGAAAGGCTTTATAGCCTTAAACTACTGCCTATTTTGGAAAGAAATCGGAAGATTTCTTTCCATTTCCTGTTCTAGTATATCTGCTGCCTTTTTTGCTTTGATTTCTTTCCTTTTCTTGCAGGCAACTTGCGAGGATCTCGATGGTGACCGTGCTGGGAACAACACAATGCTGAATTCACGACCCACTGGTGGAGGCGTGATCGGTGGCCGAGCTGGTGTGTCGAAGGGCTTCGGGACAGTGCCTTGATGGTGGCCTCAATTTCTGGGACTGGACAGATGCTCCCCGAATATTCTAGAAACAGTTGCAGCGCGATAGTGTTCAGGAAACCCTAGGGTTTCTTGTTCCTCTTAAGTCATTTGGGACTTTTGGGCTGCTGATGTATACGGGTCAAGGGTGTAAAGGGGCTTTATATGGACTGTTAAATAAATAAACATTTATTTATTTATTTATTTATTTCATTTGGTTTCAAGGCCCGGTTAAATTTGGGCTATTACAGTTGCCCCTCTTTGCTCATTACTGTGTAACGGGAATCGAGCAAAGATTTAGAAAGACCAAATTTGACCATTCCTATCAAATCATGGTCTTCAATCTTCTTATGACTGTCATGTTGATATCTTCGATCTGCTCTTCGCCGAACACAGAGACACCAAATCTGCTTCTTCGATTTGTTCTCTGACAGTACAGAGATGCCAAATCATCTTAGATTTGCTTCATCGTAAACACGTGAAAGCCAATTCAGCTATGTTTTCGATTTGTTCCTTGTAAGCACAAGGATGCCAAATCATCTTGGATCTATTTGAGAACATCTGAGAGTCAAATCTACTATGTCCTCGATTTGTTTCTTGTAAACACAAGAATGCCAAATCATCTTGGATCTACTTCAGTATAAACATATGAAGGTTAGATCTGCTATGTGTCTGCCCTCCATCGAATATGGAGACGCCAAACTTCGATTTGTTCTCTGACAATACAGAGATGCCAAATCATCTTAGATTTGCTTCAACGTAAGCACGTGAAAGCCAAATCAACTATGTTTTCGATTTGCTCCTTGTAAGCACAAGGTTGTCAAACCATCTTGGATCTGCTTCAGTATAAACATCTGAAGGTGAGATCTGCTATGTATCTGCTCCCCGTCGAAGTGGAGATGCCAGACTTTGATTTGTTCTCTGACAATACAAAGATGCCAAATCATCTTAGATTTGCTTCAACGTCAACACGTGAAAGCCAAATCAGCTATGTCTTCAGTTTTTTCCTTGTAAGTACAAGGATGCCAAACCATCTTGGATCTTACTTCCGCTAGATCTGCTATGCTACAGCCTATTACCCTACTGCTTAGGGGATTAAGGCGCGCCATCTTTGATAACCTATAGAATGATTATGTCTGATAATTAGGATGCTATGATCGAAGTGAGTCAAATGTTCCTAATTAAACATGTTATGATGCAAAATGTTGTGAATATGACCCCTATCCTAAACGTCATCACTCATCCCTTCTTTTGTTTCTTCAAAGTATCATTCTTGCTCAACCTGTAGGCCTGTTCCCTTCCTCCAATGCTAGGATCCACTGAGAATATCTGTAAGACAATCTTTCCTTAAAATTGAATCGCTGGTTTTGTCCATTTTCCTTTTAGACTGGAAGAAAGAAATCCCTCGAGTTCCTTCATCCCTTACTTACGTGAATTTCTCGAAAAATTATCCTGTTTTTGTATTATCTAGAATTTCCAGAGTAATGCGTAAAACTTCGTTTGTGAACAAATTTAGTTCGTCTATCATTATTTCAATGCAACATACTTAAAGAATAATGGAAGATAAATAAATCTCTAAGAATAATTGGATTTGAATGAATTTATCAAAAAAGATACAAAGGAAATTAATCTGAAAGCCTATCTTTAAGAAGAAATAGAATCTTGAAGGTAGCAAACAGGATAAAAGTTAGATGCCCGAGATATCTCTGCTTGAGTATCTATACACCAGCTCTATGAAGTCTTTCTTGAGTTCAACATGTGTTTAAAAGATCCAAAGTACTTTGTTGATGCCCCAATATGCAACGTGCTTCGCTCTTTATTGAACCAAATATAGCAAGATCACTGTGTACTTTTCAAAATTTGAGCTGCCCTTTCGAGTTTTCAACTCAAAACCCCTTTGGTCACAAGGTGCCCTTTGCGGGTTTTCACCTTGGCCTCTCCGTTTTTTTTTAAATCTCAAGGCGCCCTTTACGGGTTTTCACTTTGGATTCTCTTCTCCTTTAGACAAAGTATTTTTTAACTGAGTCTGAGTTCACTGGGTTGGGTAAACTTTTCCCATCCATTTCCGTTAAGATCAATGCACCGCCAGAGAAAGCTTTCTTCACGACATACGACCCTTCCCAGTTCGGCATCCTTTTTCCCTAAAGTCCTTTTGAGTAGGAAGGATCTTTTTCAGTACAAGGTCTCCTTCGTGGAACTCTCTTGGTCAAACTTTCTTGTCATAAGCTTGCATCATTCGGTTCTGATACATCTGACCATGTCGAATGGCTTTTAGCCTCTTTTCCTCAATCAGGTTCAACTGGTCATACCGGGATTGAACCCATTCAGCTTCATCTAACCTTATCTCTATCAAAATTCGAAGAGAAGGTATTTCTACTTCAATAGGTAACACGGCTTCCATCCCATAAACTAACGAGAATGGGGTTGCCCCAGTAGAGGTTCTAACAGATGTTCGATAGGCCAAGAGTTCAAACGGTAACTTCTCATGCCAATCTCTATAGGTCTCAGTCATCTTCCCCACTATTTTCTTAATGTTCTTGTTGGCGGCTTCCACTGCCCCATTCATTTTTGGACGATAGGGGGAAGAATTGTGATGCTTGATTTTGAACTGGCCGCAAACCTCTGTTATCGTTTTGTTGTTCAAGTTCAATGCATTGTCGGATATGATCTTCTTAGGCATTCCATACCAACAAATGATCTTTTTCTTCAAGAATCGACTCACAGCTGGCTTAGTAATATTCGCATAAGAAGTGGCCTTTACCCATTTTGTAAAATAGTCAATTACCACGAAGATAAACCGATGTCCATTCGAAGCTTTTGGTGATATTGGTCCAATAACATCCATGCCCCACATGGAGAAGGGCCATGGAGAAGTCATAACATACAAAGGTGCAGGTGGTACATGAATTTTGTCCTCATAAATCTGACACTTACGGCATTTCTTGGTATAGTTGATACAATCCCCTTCCATGGTGGCCCAATAATAGCCAAGCCTCATAATTTGCCTTACCTTCGTGAACCCATTTGCATGCGTCCCACATACACCTTCACGAACTTCTTCTAAAATTAGCTTAGCTTCCGCAGCATCGACACATCTCAAAAGTACTTGGTCTTTCCGTCTCTTGTACAGGATATTTCTATCTAAGACATAGTCGCAAGCTAACCTCCTCAAAGTTCATTTTTCATTTTCACTGGCCTGTTCAGGGTATTTACGATCTCTCACATATAGCAATATATCTTGATACCAAGGGTTATTGTCATTTCCTACCTTCTCAATATTACAACAATGAGCTGGAGCCTCGTAGACACTTATTTGAATTGGCTTCATCTCTTCTTCTTTATTCGCCTTGATCATTGAGGCCAAGGTTGCTCAAGCATCTGCTATCTGATTTTCGTCTCGTGGGAGATAATTGAAGGTGATGTCATCAAACTCCTCAAGTAACCCCAAAACTACCTTTCGATAATTGATCAATTTAGGGTCCTTTGTTTCCCATTCGCCTCTATGCTGATAAACTACCAACGCAGAATCTCCATATACTTCTAGGGTTTTTATACCTCGCTCTATAGCTGCTTGAAGTCCCATGATGCATGCTTCATACTCAGTCATATTGTTCGTGCAATCAAAGTCCAACTTGCACGTGAAAGGGTAATGATCGCCATTCAGGGATACCAAGACTACCCCAATTCCATTTCCGACTGCATTAGAAACCCCATCAAAATTTAGCTTCCAAGGAGAATCCTCGGTCATTACTATGCACATTAACTCCTCATTTGGAAAATCAAAGTTCAATGGCTCATAATCCTTTAGAGCCCTACTAGCCAAGAAGTCTGCTACCGCACTTCCTTTTATAGTCTTCTGACTTATGTAGACTATATCAAACTCTGAAAGCAAAATTTGCCATCTCGCCATTCTCCCATTTAGAGCCGTAGACTCCATCATGTATTTCAATGGATCAAGCTTTGAGATGAGCCAAGTGGTATGGTATAGCATGTACTGTCTTAATCTCCAAGTTGTCTAAATCAGTGCACAATACAACTTTTCAATCGGTGGATATCTCATCTCACAGTTAGTGAATTTCTTACTGAGATAATAAATTGCCTTCTCCTTTTTCCCGGACTCGTCATGCTGGCCAAGCACACATCCCATGGAATTACTGAATACTGACAAGTACAGTATCAACGGTTTATCTGGGCTTGGTGGAGATAATACCGGAGCATTCAACAAATACTACTTGACCTTTTCAAAAGTATTCTAGCACTCCTCATCCCAAGTACCTTGATTGTGCTTTCTGAGGAGACGAAAGATAGGATCGCATTTCTCGGTCAGTTGTGAAATGAACCGAGCGATTTAATTCAACCTTCCTAGGAATCCTTGAACTTTTTTCTGAGTGCGTGGTGGAGGTAACTCTCGTATGGCTCTGACCTTGTCTGAGTTGACCACGAAGCCTAATAACTTTCCCGATCTAGCTCTAAAGGTACACTTTGCTGGATTGAGCTTCAACTGAAATTTTCTCAACCTCAAGAACAATCTTCTCAAGACCTCAATATGCTCTTTTTCTGTATACGACTTGGCAATCATATCATCAACGTATACCTCAATATCCTTATGCATCATGTCGTGGAATAAGTTTACCATGGCCCGTTGGTATGTTGCCCCTACGTTCTTTAATCCAAACGGCATTACTTTGTAGCAAAATGTGCCCCATAAGGTTATGAAGGTGGTTTTATCCATGTCCTCTAGATGTATCTTTATCTGATTGTATCCTGAGAAACCATCCATGAAGGAAAACAACGAATATCCTGCTGTGTTGTCCACTAAAGTATCTATGTGTGGCAGAGGGAAATTATCTTTGGGGATAGCTTTATTTAAATCTCTATAATCAACACACATTCGTACCTTCTCGTCTTTCTTAGGAACTGGTACAATGTTAGCTACCCATTCGGAGTATTTCACTTCTTGCCAGAATCCTGCATCGAACTGCTTCTTGACTTCATCCTTTATTTTCAGAACAATATCTGGCCTCATTCTTCGCAACTTCTGTTGGACTGGCTTACAATCCTGTCTTATCGAAAGACGATGTACTACAATGTTGGTACTCAATCCGGGCATATCCTGATATGACCAGGCGAAGATATCCTTGAACTCTCGAAGCAACTCAACCAGACCACGCCTTGTATCCTCAGTAATCCATGTTACAATTTTCAACTCCTTCCCTTCCTCTAGGGCTACATTCTCTATTGCCTCTTTCTCATGTGGCATGATTTGTTTCTCCTCCTGCTTTACCATTCTCAACAGATCAAGAGATATGTCATAATCTTGAACATTTTCAAAATCTTAAGGTTTCTCTAAACACATGTCTTGCTCGCAAGAGAAATCAGGAGTTGCGGTATCGGTGCTCATATCATTAATATCTAGGGACTTTTGGGGGTATGAAAGAATATACAAAGAATGAATGAATCTAAGAATGATTGTTTATGTGCTATGAATAAAAGAATAAGAATTGCCAAAATTTAAAGGAATATTGGTTGATAGAAACAATACTCGTTTAAATTGATAAAAGTTATGTTTTATTTAAATAATAATAGATGAATATAAGCCTATTTCACAAATGTAATCTTACTACTCCTAGGCCCTAGAGTAACAGACATGTTTCGAGAATTACTTTGAAAAATCCTAAAGACTACAGGAAGGTCTTCCGCAGTCCAATTGTTTAGAGAGCTCTCCGGTTCGTAAGGGCGAATGCCCTCGAGGTTTCCTTGCCCCGATCCCTCATTGTGTAAAGCATTAATTTGATGAATTTCTTCTAATAGTAATCCCCCCGACTTAAAGGATTTGGATATAGGTGGGAATGTCATCGATTCCCACTCCACTTCTCCTCATTCAGACGCGCCTCGCTTGACGCTTCTCAATCTCTTGCCTCTTGTGCTTATGGTCTGGCCTGAAGCCCAAACCAAAGCGATCTTTCTTCTCAATCAATTTTAGGATTCAAATCCCTCCTTGCAACTGTCTTCCTAGTCCTTTTCCTGACAATGCCCCTTTCCCTATCATCATTTTCAGGGCCATCCTTGTGGCTCTAGACATTTTGGGTACCGGCACCTCACTTCTTTCAAAAATGAAGGTTGCATTGATGATTTCTAAAGAGCGAAAAGAACACTCAATAGCCTCCTCATTTGCCTCGACATAAGGGGCTTTGCTAGTTACTGTTGCTATAATGTCCTCCTCCGCATTGATGGTTATTAACCGTCCATCTGTCACTAACTTTAATTTTTGGTGCAATGAGGAAGGCACCACTCCTACCGAGTGTATCCATAGCCTCCCCAATAAACAATTATAGGAGAGCTTGATATCCATCACCAAGAAATCAACTTCATATGTATTTGGCCCAATTTCCAAAGGGATGTCGATTCGTCCCATCACTTTCCTTTCAGTTCCATCAAAGGCTCTTACCACATTATGACATGTTTTCATATGCGAACTGTCAATGGGTAATCTGTTCAAGGTGGATAATGGCAGGATGTTCAAAGCAGACCCATTATCAATGAGTACACTTGGCAGCGTGTATTATTTATACCGAGTAGTGATGTGCAAGGCTTTGGCTGACCCTATGCCTCCAGGTGGAATTTCATCATCATTGAAATAGATGAAATTGTCAGCACTGATGTTATTTACCAACCGATCCAATTTGTTAATGGATATGTCGTGGGTGACATATGTTTCGTTAAGCACATTCAATAATGCATTCTGATGCACCTCAGAACTCAGAAGTAGGGCTAATATTGATATACGCGCTGGCTGCTTACGCAACTACTCGACCACACTATACTTGCTATGCTTAAGGAACTTTAAGAACTTCGTAGCCTTCTCCTCATTCACTGGCTCATTGATGGGTATTTTAGTTTCTTTCTCTTTCTCAACCTCGACGCCTTTTGTCTTTGTGGACTCCACTCTGACACCTCCCGTATCATAACGTTTCCCACTCCGCGTATGGGAACCTTAATTTTGCACACCTCTAGATGCACTGGCTATACTCTCCCCCTCAGGTACTGTTACACTGCAATCATAACTCCATGGCACCCTCTTGTCATCCTTGTAAGGGAAAGGATTGGGTTTATGGATGACAACCCTGGGCCCGGTTTGCGCCCCCACTTCATTATTCCCCAGTAAGGAAATAATAATTCTTGGCCGGTGGGTTTCTTGTCGTTCGTTTTCCAGTACACATATTTGTCTTTCGCAAGAACTACCCTCAAAAATCTGTAGCTCTTTGTTAACCATAAGGCCTTGCACCATGGCCTTGAACTCCTCACAATTTTGGATCATATGACCCATCTCTCCATGGAATTCACAATAATTCTCTATTCCTCTTCTACCTTTTCCAGAGGTCAACATACCTCTCTTCACTATCTCCTCTCATATTACCTTTATGGGTGTCTTCACCTCAGTAATATCTTTCTTGATTTTTCCTTCCCTTGTTTCATCGATGGCATTCACTCCTTGATTGCCATGATCTGGTAATGGATTTTCAGTATTAGGGGTACTGTCGAATTTCACAACCCCCATCTTGATAAGCCTCTCCACGACCTTCTTGAATCCGGTGTAGTTTTCAATCAAATGCCCTGGTATTCTCGCGTGATATTCGCATTTAGCATTTGCATCACACCATTTGAGGTACGGTGGCTGCAACGGTTTCAAGTGAAATGGAGCAATGGCATGTGCATCGTATAAGATTTGATAAAGCTCACGATACGTCACAGGGATAGGCGTGAATTGTTTCCTCTCCGAATTCTATCTTGTACTCGATTCCTGTCTTTGAGTACTTTGTTGCTCTGTTTTGGGTTGACCAATTGTGACTGCTCTCGAGTTGAGGCTATTCATATTATTCACCTCATTGTCCTTTCTCCTTGGGGTCGATCTCTTAGCCATTTCCCCCTCAATTTTACCACCCCTCACGGCGTTCTCAATCATCTCTCCTGCCATAACTATATCCGCAAAACTTTTCGTGGTGCTTCCAATCATGTGAGTGATGAATGGCACCTTCAAAGTGTTGATAAATAACATGGTGGTCTCCTTTTCCAACAATGGTGGTTGTACTTGCATTGCCACCTCCCTCCATCGTTTGCATATTGCCTAAAACTTTCATTAGGCTTTTTCTCCATGTTTTGAAGTGTGATTCTGTCTGGCGTTATATCAGTCACATGGTTGTACTGTTGCATGAAGGTCTGCGCCAATCTCTCCATGAACCGATTCTTGCACTGCTCAACTGATTGTACCATCTAGCCGCTACTCCTACTAAGCTGTCTTGAAAACAATGGATCAATAATTGATCATTGTTCACATACCCAGTCATTCTCCTACAAAACATTGTTATGTGTGCCTCTGGACAAGTAGTCCCATTGTACTTTTCAAACTCTGGCATCTTAAATTTATGAGGAAGCACCAAATCTGGGACCAAACTTAAGTCTTTGGCATCAATCCCATGATGATTGCCAGTGCCTTCCAAAACCCTAAACTTTTCCTCCAACCACTTGCAAAGATCCTCCAATTGTTTCGCAGATTCGGTTGCCATTCTTTCTTTCTCCATCAGATCTAGATCAGGAGTTATAGGGTTGATCGAGCTATCACCCAAATTATTTCCCAACCCAGATGGGAAATTCACGGGGATTCCAGCATCAACTGGCCCATGTTGAGGCCTCACAGTGACAGATGGCCTTCTACGAGATGCCTCAGTTTGCAGTGGCACATGAGGCGGAGTAAAGCCCGAAGGAGGACCTTCGTTCTCCTCTTCAGTGATTGCCATGGGAGCTTTTCCTTTATCAGTGGCTCTCAGCAGCTGAGCCATTTCATCCATCATATTCTTCTGAGCCTCTAGCATTTGCTCCCTCATTTCATTCTGCATTTTGGTCAACTGCTCTTGCAATTGGTCTTGCATATCCTTTTGTAATTGCTCGAACCTTTGATCCATACTCTTAGTTTTAGTGCGAGTGCCGTAAGGATGTGTAATTTCCATATTTTTTTCTACCTTTGGAAGTAAACTTTAACTAATTAGGGTCTTTCTATAACCTTGAATGCAAACGATGTGATGAAATGCTATGAGATGCAAATGCATGAATGCAAAAAGGATATCGATTCTGGTTTAACTTCATTTAGAACTTTATTTAGAAAAAGAATATCTTTACATATAAGAGGATTACAAATACGCTTTCACCCTAAGGCCCAAAGTTTTAACTCTATCTAATAAAAGGGCTAACTCTTGTCCTATATCCGACGACCATGAATACATCAGACTCAATACATCAGCTCGAATTGCCAAGTCTTGCACATATTCAGCAACCTCTCGAATCTGGGCTACGGCTTCACCAATGACATGATCCCTTTCTTTGACCTGTCCTCTATACTGATGAAGCTCTCCCTTCAAATAATCTTCTTGCGCCTCGAGCTGCTCAACCCGAAGTTCACCGTCACGCAATGCCACTTCCAAATCCTCAACCTTGCTTTTTAGCTCCTTTAACTCGACCGTAGAATTATGGTTTTGGTGCCAACGTAGGGATCTTCCAAGCTCAGTTACCTTAGTCTTCAACCCTTTATTCTCTTCCTCTAATGCCAAATTCTGCACCTGTATCTCTTAGAACTTCCTCTCCCAATACTCGGCTCTAGCCTTTTCCTCTTGGACCTCTTTCTACAACTGATCTGAAGATCCTCTTACTCTCATTCTCCTCAAAGATACTTGTGCTCTTTTGTAATGCTCCTTTAGATCATCTCGATCTTCCTTAATCTTTCTCTTTTCTTTCCTCTCCTTCTCGACGTCCATCTTTTGAACATCGACATCCAAGCTCAAGTACATCTTTTCTTCTTCGAGTTTTGCCATCCTCTTCTCAAACTCCAAGTTCTTTCTCTTGAACTCTTGCTTCATAATTTCTAACTCTGAGGGCATTACTTGCAAATATTCCTCTATCGGTCGAGCTCCTTCCACGCTTGGCTTAGGGATGTTATCATTAACCCTTCTGCCTCTCTATTCTACGTATTCTAGTGTCGTTGCAGGGCTAATAGCTACTCCTTTCAATCGACAAGTCTTTTTCCAAGCACTAGAAACTTCGCTAACCTTCCTCTTGTAATCGGCTCCTCTGTATACAAATTCACTTTAAGCCAACCCATGAGTCGCTGGCACGAACTGTCTCAATCCATGCTGCCTTAGTACGAGCCCCAAATTCCCAACAGAGGGAACCAATCAAAACTACCGCATCGATAAAGAATCTCACCAGGAATCATCCACGGAGCCCTCCACTCAACATCTTTCGACTGAAGGTTCTGAAGTAGCGCTATCCAATTCTCTTTTGGAACATAAACTCTCCTAGTTGAAGCTACTATGTCCTTCAACGATGAATAATCCTCGAAGAAGACCTGACAAACCGCCCTATCTATCAATCAGAAATGACTGTAGAACCAAGCTAGAAGTAACTGTGTCACACTAATACGAGTATAATCTGAGAGCTCCGACACGTATCCCACAGCTATACTATCTCTCTTTTCTAGTTGAATTTGTTCAGACCATCTATGGACGTTGGCGTTGCCCTCCACTCTATCAAGAAGTCCGTTCTCCATAATAAAACTTCTTAACTTAGAAACTGACCGTGAATCGATACCTTTGTAAATGCAAAATGACATGTAAACAAAAGAAAAGAGATAGTATCGCATGATATCAATAAATCTCAACGATAATTTATAAGGGTAATATTTAAATTTTAACCCTAGCTAAGTTGGGCTCTTACGGTTTTTTGATATGAAGTTGGTTCTAAAGTTTGAGGTACCCGAACCAGCAGATTCCTTGATTCTCACCCATTATAGGCTCATTCGAATCGAGTTCAGTTCAGGGGAATACATTTCCCTATGGCTACACGGAGATGAAAATCTCACGAAACCATAGGTACGGATGTATCCCGAAAGTGATCCACTATCCTGCAGGGAGGTGAAAACCTCACGAAGGCGTAGTTTCTCACTCCTACTTAAGGGTGTGACCACAACGGTCATTCAAATGCAATGCATATCAGAATATATAACATATGCAATAATACAAACACATGTAATGCAAAGAGGATTGAATTTCAAAACTTTTCAAATCTCCGACATTAAGACAAAAGGTAATCAATTATACGGCTTGACTCTCTTATTAGTCCCCAGTGGAGTCGGCAAGCTGTCAAAACCATTTTTAAATCGAGTTTTGGAAAATGGGAATCGACTTTAAAAAACAAAAACGGGAGTCACCACCAATATTTTTAGGTGTGATTGGATCACCTTTAAAACATTTTGTTTTAAAATCATTAACTTTGGTCTACGAAATAAAAGAACGGGTTCGGGAGTCGGTTACATACGAGGAAGGATTAGCACCCTCGTAACGCCCAAAAATTGGTACCTAATTAATTATCAAATGTCTTTAAGGTCGGGAATTTAAAAATTTTAAGATACAATCCTCTTTAAAATATCTTGATTTTGAAAATTGAGACTCACTTGTATCAAAACATTGACACTAAGTAAACCTTTTGGAAATCCCTATCTCGAAATGACAAATCGCCACATCCAATAAGTTAGGACACAACGCTTTGAAATTCCAAGACAGTTGCTCGTATTTTGAAAATCTTAAAAACATAGAAGGGTTCTTGACTATTCGAACTCAACGAGAAAAATTACAACCCAATAAGTTAGGGCACTACTTTTCTCGAGGCTTCCAAATACTAAGCATTGCCTTTTTTTATTTTTGAAAACTTTGAAGTCTCTTTTTTAAAACCGATACATGATGGAACATATTATCATTATGGAATAGAATATTGCAATAATGAGTGAATAAAACATGCATTTAAACGATACAATGGCAATAATACAAAAATCATATACTAGATACATACATGTTTAAGATTACATAAAATCATATATACAAAGATACACATAGCTTATATTGAAGATGGATAAGCAAAACATACAAACATACATAGTAATAATTAAGAAATGATGCATGATACACAATTAAAAAGAAATATAATATCAATGTACATGTTCATAAAATATAACATTAAATAATAATTATAAAATAACATTTAATACGTAAATGATATATATAAAATATATAAAAGAATTAGAATATATAAAATATAAAAAAGTGAGTAATTGTTAACGAAATATACTTATAATACAAATAAAAATATGATATTTAATAATTTAAAAATAGTATCTTATATACAATATATAATATATAATAACAAAAAAATTACAAAAGAATAATTATTGTATATAAGATAAAATATATTTGTTTTTAAGGAAAATAATATATAAAATAGAAAGTATATAAAATAATTTACAAAATAATTATATAATAAATACAAATATCACATAATAAATAATTAATAATGAAATATATACGTAATATGAATATAATTTAATAATAATAATTTTAAAATTTTAAAATTAAATAATATAATAAGTAATATAAAACATATATAATATGATAGATAATATATAATATACATAACATGAAATATATATATATATATAAATGTTATATAATAAAATATAATATATCTAGGAAAATAATATATGATAAAAGATTTTAAATGGTATTTTTAATAATAATATATGTACAGTTTTATCTAAAAATAAAATAATTATATATATAAAAAATAAAATAAAAAATTTGAAAATAATAAAAGGGTTAAAATTGAATTTAAATAAAATTATAAGGCTAATTTTAAAAAAAGTATAAATTCTGGGCCTGATTTGCAAGAGTTAAAAACGAAAAAGGACTCATTGGGCAATTTGCCCTAATCCTAAACGACGTCGTTTCCTAGAATGTAATTTAATAACCGTTGGGACTAAATTGAAACAATTATAAAATATTAGGGTCAAATTAAAAAAAATAAAATAAGACCAAACTGAAAATTCAAAAAACACGGGAGGATCAATTGGGCAATTTGCCCATTTTCCAAAAACACGCGGATCCTCCCCGAGTCACGGGTCAACGCGCGGATCCTGTGCTTTAAAACGACACCGTTTTGAGCTTATTAGGTGAAACGATGCCGTTTCTGTAAGGTTATATAAGCCAAACTTTTGGTTTTAAATTCATTTTTACACCCGACTCTAAAAAAAAAGGGGGTGAAATCCTCTGAATGAGGGTCTGGGACCGGCACTGGAGCTCCGTTGAGCCTCCGCTCTTAAGTGCACACGCGCCCACGCGCCACCTTTGATGCCGTCGCGTACGGCGGTTAGGGTTTTCAAAACTCCATTTTCGCAGCAAATCAACAAGGTAACTCCGCTTCTTTTGTTTTCTTTGATTATATTCTAAGATTTGTGTATGCACACTAGAAAATAAACAGATAAATGGAAAATAGTAAAAAGTGATTTGATTACCTTTAAGAAACAAAAACTGTTTTACTTTTTTTGCTTTTTATGAATACAACTTGTTTGTAACTCCCTATCTTTCTGTGTTTTTTTTTTGTCTCTCCCTGTGTATCTATGTAAACGTTCGTCTTTACAGATTTGCGAAAGGCTTTATAGCCTTAAACTACTGCCTATTTTGGAAAGAAATCGGAAGATTTCTTTCCATTTCCTGTTCTAGTATATCTGCTGCCTTTTTTGCTTTGATTTCTTTCCTTTTCTTGCAGGTAACTTGCGAGGATCTCGATGGTGACCGTGCTGGGCACAACACAATGCTGAAATCACGGCCCACTGGTGGAGGAGTGATCGGTGGCCGAGCTGGTGTGTCGAAGGGCCTCGGGACAGTGCCTTGATGGCGGCCTCGATTTCGGAGACTAGACAGATGCTCCTCGAATATTCCAGAAACAGTTGCGGCGCAATAGTGTTCAGGAAACCCTAGGGTTTCTTGTTCCTCTTAAGTCATTTGGGCCTTTTGGGCTGCTGATGTATACGGGTCAAGGGTGTAAAGGGGCTTACTGGGTAATGTTTGAGTTGGGTTGGCTATTATGGGTTTGTGTTTTGGGTTCTGGACTTTATATGGACTGTTAAATAAATAAACATTTATTTGTTTATTTATTTCATTTGGTTTCAAGGCCCGGTTAAATTTGGGCTATTACAAAAAGAAACAAGTAGAAAGAGAGGCTTAGGTTTCTAGAAAAAGAACTATGAGCAAGTCACAATCATTTGCTTTTAAGAAATTAAAGAAGTATTATTATTGTGTGACCACCTCTACGGGATATTCTGGAAGAGAGAGGGGCTCTCAGCGTTCTAACTCAAGGTCTTCATCTCAATCGATGACCAGTTTGGGTATTGTCGATAATCCCAAATTGAAATGTAAACATTGTAACAAATTTCATCATAGGGAATATCGGTCTAGAAGTGGGTATTGTCAGTCTGAGGATGATGCATAATATTGAAATCAAGTCGAGTGCCTAAAAACTCATGAAGTTGCTTCCAGAACAGAGATGTGAAACACTGATCTCTATCCGAGATAATTGAGACTGGAATCCCGTGCAGTCTCAAAATTTCAGCAATATACAAATTAGCTAACTTTTGCAGTGAATAATCTGTTTTGATAGGAATAAAATGAACAGATTTGGTCAATCGATCTACGATGGCCCAAACTGAATCTTTCCTAGTGGGAGTTAAAGGCAACCCACTAACAAAATCCATTGCCACATGCTCTCACTTCCATTGAGGAATCTTAATCAGCTGAAGCAGATCTGAAGGTAACTGATGTTCGACCTTAATCTTTTCACACATCAGATAGTAGGACACAAAAGCAACCACTTCCCGTTTTAGTCAGGGCCACCAATAAAGTTCTCGGAGGTCCCGATTCATTTTATTTTTGCCAGGATACATAGCATAATGGCTACTATACGCCTCATGCAGGATCGATTGCCTCAACTCCTTATGATTAGGCACACAAATCTGACCGCTAAAGCACAGAAATTTGTTATTGTTCAAGCTAAAATCTAAAGTTTCACTTGAACTAATTTGTTGAAGCCGCTGAACTAGAGACTCATCACTCAACTGTTTAACTCGAATCTGTTCGACCTAAGTTAGTTTAACCTGCAACCCAGCTAACAATCCACCATCTTCAACTAAACTCAAATAAGTTAACATCACTCTAAAGTCAGACATCGCTCTACGGCTAAAAGCATCGAGTACCATATTTACTTTACCTAGATGGTACTCTATTGTATAGTCATAATCCTTAAGCAACTCAATCTAGCTATGCTGTCGAAGATTTAACTCTTTTTGACTTAATAGATATTTGAGGCTCTTGTGGTTGGTGTAAATGATACACCTCTCACTATACAAATAGTGCTTTCAGATCTTTGGAGCAAACACAACTGCAACCAACTCAAGATCGTGTGTAGGGTAGTTACCCTCGTGTGTCTTAAGCTGTCGCGACATGTAAGCAACCACTTTACTGTCTTGTACCAGAATACATCCTAGCCTGACGTGCGACGCATTACTATACATCACAAATTTCTGATCCGATTCTGGTTGAACTAGAATAGGAGCTTGTGTCAGAACGAACTTAAGCTTATCGAAGCTAGACTGCTGTGCCTCAGACCATACAAATGGAGTGTTCTTACGTAGTAGCTTCGTTAAAGGTGATGCAATCAAAGAAAATCCCTAAATGAACCTTCGATAGTAACCGGCTAAGCCCAGGAAACTACGAAGCTTAAGTACATGTTTCGGTTGCTTCCACTCAACTCAGATCCTTTCCGTGATTACCACAGGGCCAAGAAAAGAAACTTCATGTAACCAAAACTCACACTTACTAAACTTAGCATACAACTATTTTTCTTGGAGTATTTGGAGTACAATACGAAGGTGAGTATCATGCTCAGACTCAGTCTTAGAATAAATCAGGATGTCATCAATAAAGACTACTACAAATTGGTCTAAATACTATTGGAACACCCAGTTCATTAAGTCCATGAATGCCGCCAGGACATTCGTCAACCCAAAAGGCATCACTAGGAACTCGTAGAATTAATAATGAGTCCTAAAGGAAATTTTGTACACATCAATGTCTTTAACCTTGAGTTGATTGTAACCAGAATGCAAATCAATCTTGCAGAAAATAAATACCCTTATAAATTGGTCAAACAAGTCATCAATCCTCAATAGTGGGTACTTATTCTTGATTGTCAACTTGTTCAATTGTTGATAATCTATACACAATCTCATCGATCCATCTTTCTTCTTCACATACAAAACCGGTGCCCTCTACAGAAACACATTCGGTTGAATGAACCCCCTATCAAGAAGTTCTTGGAGTTGTGCTGTTAGCTCGGCTAGCTCCTTCGATGCCATACGGTAGGGCGCAATGGACATCCGAGCTATATCTGGTAACAGATCAATACCAAACTCCACCTTTCTATTCAAAGGTACTCTTGGCAATTCTTCAAGAAAGACATTTGAAAATTCCTTCACAGTGCGGATATCTCCCATAGAAAGCTTTGTAGGAATAGAATCAGATATGAAGGCAAGGTATGCATCGCACCCCTTTCAGACTAACTTGTCAACCATAAGAGCAGATATTACATTGGAGAGGTAATCTTGATAATTACCAACCATGACAACCTCATCATCCTCATTTGTTCTTAGAGTGACTCCCTTAGTTGCACAATCTAAACTAACTGGTACTCTACGAGCCAATCCATTCCCAGAATCAAATCAAATTCATTGAAGGGTAACTCCATAGATTAGCCGAGAATACCATACCCTGAATCTCTAAGGGTACCCATCTGTATAATTTATCAACCGAATTAACTGACCCAAAGGACTAATCACAGAAAACCCTCTAGTAGTATTTTCAGTAGTTATACCCAAATTTACAGAAACCACACTAGCTATATAGAGTGGTAGATCCAATATCAATGATGGCATAGTACAAAACAAAATGAATAAAGAATGTACCTACTATGACGTCAGTATCATCACTATCCTGGCAATGTCTCGCTGCATAAACTAGTGCTGACTGTCGAGCCTTAGTCTGACTCGCCCATCTACCCAGTGCTCTCTGTCCTCTTCCCGTACCATTACCCCTACTACCAGTACCACGACCCCTATGTGGTTACTCAATCTCTCTTAGAGGCTGAATAGAACCCGAAACAGGATTTTGTACCGTAGCTGGCACCTGATCTGGTAAATAGGCACAATCCCTAACCCGATGCTCCATTGACCTATAATGGAGACATGCTCCTAACTTCCTCCAGCACTCGCTCGGATGAAGCTTCCCACAATCACTACTGAGCTGAATTTTGATCACTACAGCTGGTGTCTCAGGCCTTGGGGGCCAATTAAATCTTACCCATTTCTTAGGGTGTTGTCTAGAACCAGAGGGACCCAAATCCCTCTTAACCTTACTCTGATCCCTCTTGTGGTCATGTCGCTCATGCTCATTGTACTTCACCTATTCCACAATCTTTGCCTTATCAACCAGAACTGTAAAAACCCGCTCCCTCTGAGGAGCTATCAGAAGCCCGTAGATCATATCGTAACCCTTCCTCAAATCTCACGCACTTATCATAGTCAGACGATACCAGAGCCCATGCATACCTACTTAGTCACAGAAACTTGGCCTCAGATTCAGCTACAGATCAGTCGCCCTGAACTAGACTCATGAACTTGTGTCGGTGAGCCTTCACATAACTCACCTTCATATACTTGCTCTAGAAGGTGTTCTTAAAATAATCCCAGTTAACCTATTCATGCTGAGGACCTTGCTTAATCTTTAGCCACCACTGATGAGCTTTATCCTAAAGTAAGGACACAGCACCACTCAATTTCTAATTGGGAGTGCAATCAATGTCGATCATGATACGCTCTGTAACATCTCATTTTTGAATCAAATCAGAACAGTGGTTTCGGGACCACAAATTTGAAGTAAAAATATTTATTTCATTATTTTATTAAAGTTTACAACTTGACAGAATTATTGTGTGAAATTTTTGTAAAGAAATTTTACTGTTTGAATGCTTAATTCGGTAAAAAAGACTAAATCGCGTAAAGTGTAAAATGCATGTTCTATTAGCTAAACGTATTAAATAGCAATAGAATCTAAAAGTTGAGGTCCTTATGTTGTAATTAGACCATTTTTTTGGTGAGTAGACATTTATGGACATAAAACATGTGAATTTTAATGTTTTGAACTAATGGTAATTTAGTAAATTATGAAATAAGTTATAATAAATAAAGACAAAATCATAAAATGTGACCATCTTTCTTTCTTTCAACAGAAATTGGAGAAGAAGAAAGCCACTATTAGGGCTTTGAATATTCAGTCACTTTGGAGCTTAATTGTAAGTTCATTTTAGCTCGGTTTTTAATGATTTTTAAGTTTTTGAGATCGTTGCTTCGTATTCTAGCTAACCCGTACCTTAGATTTTGAAACTGTTAAAGATTTAACATGTTGCTATTATTGAATTTTGAGTAAATTAATGGTTGATGATGGATTTTGAATAGTTGTTGTTAGTTAAACTAGTTTTGTTAGGTGATTTTTGACAAAAATGTCAAAAAGGGATTAAATTGTAAAAATGTAAAATTATATGGGTAGAAGTGTGAATAAATTAAAAATACGGCCTGCTAGGCTAAGCATGGGCTATTACTAAATTGCATGACTTTGCAATTTTATGCGATAATGACTAAATTGTAAAAATGTAAAAGTTTAAGGGTAAATGTGTAAAATAGCCCTAAAGTGTGTTTTGGACTAAATTGCATAAATAGTTAATTAAATAAGCTGATTTTAATAATATATAGATCAAGATAAGTCGAGATCAGAATTAGATTGGGGAAAAACAAATGTGAACAAATAGCCGATATTTGTTATCCGAGCTATACGAGGTAAGTTCGTATAATTAGAATCAAACTTTTAAATTCTTGTTATTATTTGAAATGAATGTATATAATTGAGTAATTGATTTACTTGAAATTTAAATGCCTTATTGATAAAGTCTGTTTGTTACCAAGCCGCGTTTGAACCGTACGAATTCGTAGGATACAAGTGACATGTCATTAGGGTTACTGTTTAGGTTGATATCCTGCATGTGTTGCAGACTCACCGTAGCTCGTATGAGCTTACCGATATATCAGCTCATAAGAGTTTACTGTTTTCAGCTCGTTGGAGCTTACAGTTTTATCTCATTAGAGCTTACTGTTCTCAGCTCGTCAGAGCTTACAATTTCAGCTCAATAGAGCTTACTGTTCATCAACTCAGGAGGAGCTTACTGATCATAGCTCAAAAGAGCAGAAATGATAATGAATTGATGGATTATTGATTTATTCATAATGTATATCACCTGAGTATCCCTCAATATTTTAATAGGTTCAGCGGGCATAAATACTGTTTATATGGATGAGCTACTGTTTGCAAGTGGATTATAGTTTATATGATGGAGAATGAAATGTTACTAATGTTTTATATGATATATGAATTTGGTATAATGCAATGTATTGAGTAGTGAATTGAAATAATGGATGGTTACATGTACTTATATGGCTAACTTGTTGATGAACTTTTGTGTTTAGACATTTGGAAATTGACTTGAGTATACCTTATTTATTGCCTTAATTGTATAAGTGGTAAGTTTAATTCTAAATTATACAGGCTTACTAAGCTATAAAGCTTACTCTGTTTCTTTTTCCATGTTTTATAGAGGTTCGATAGCTCATTCATTTTGGACAAGTCGGAGTTACGCATCACACTATCCAGTTGTCGATTGGTACTTTTGAATTTGTGGATATATGTAAATATGGCATGTATATGCTAGTATTAAAGATGATAAGTATGGTTACTTGAGATAATGAATTTTTGGTACATTTTTTGGTATAAGTCTAAGCCATGTGATTTAGCTAAATTTGGAATAATGTTTTGGTTGTAAATAGTGTTCAATTATGGCATGCTTGGTAAGTAGTAGATGGAATAGAATTATGCAAATGTTATCTTGATATGTGGTTGGCATATGATTGGAAAATGCATGATGTTAATTAGGTATTTGAATACTATGTTGTATTGGTATCATATATGTACAAAATATATTGGAATGGTTGCTTATTGAGTTATGAATTGATGAAATTTTATGCTTGTGCGTGTATGTAAAAATAGGGTGGCAAAATGGCTTTGAAAATAGCTTATTTTTGTCCACATGGGCGTGTGTCTCGATCGTGTGTGACACACGGTTATGTTACACGGCCGTGTGTCCCCTGGTGTTGAATTATAATGAAGTCAGTATGCTCCACACGGTCTCACACATGGGTGTGTAACCAGTCGTGTGGTACAAGTCAGTATACCCCCTAATTTGCACACGACCTAGCACACGAGCATGTGACTTGGCCATGTTGCATAAGTCAGTATACCCTACAGTGTTGGCATAGCCTGGCACATGAGCGGGTGTGGCCACTTCAAAGGGCACACGAGCTAGACACACGACGTGTGGTCGGCCGTGTGACCCAAGTCAGTATGTATGCTCTATTTTTACACGGCCTTAGACACGGGCGTGTTTGGAGCCGTGTGAGGCACACGGCCTGTTCATTCTAGCGTGGGGTCCCTATATGTTTGAAATTTTCCTATGTTTCCAAAACTTTCATTTGTTATCGGTTTAGTCCCGAACCACTTCTAAAGCATGTTTAAGGCCTCGTAGGCTATTATAAGGGACAAATTGATTGGAATTGAATGTTGATTGTATGATCAAATTGAACGTATGAAAATAGTACAGTTATATGTGTTTCTAGTTCAGTAATACTTCATAACCGTATTCCAGCAATTGAATATGAGTGAGGGGTGTTACACCCTTGGTGGCCTCGAGCCAATACTCAACAACAGTAAGGGCTACTCCAATGATGCCCCTGAACAATTCAGCCCCATTCGACTGGAGTTGTTCAATAACTGACCTCCCAATCTAGAATGGGTCCCAGCGACCTTCTCGAATGCCTGAATCATGGCATGGGACAGTGTGTCGTCCCCAGCTATTGAATTCTGGGACTTCATCACAATAGTAGGACACCAACAATCTCACTAGTCTCCAGGTTGGGCATACTACCCATAAAGGATGACTCCGCTCGAGCTCCTCCTCGGTGTCATCGACGCCCACGAGTTTCACGTCCACAACTACCACGTAAACTCATATTAGCAATCTATCTACGAAGTTAGAGTGCACAGATCAGTTTAGGCTTCCAATAGAATAATCGCACTAGTTCACATCAAAGCATTTAACCAGATAACAGTTTATGTAATACCGTGTTTTAATACTGACAGGTACGACATCGAAGGCTTGGTCATTTACTAGTACTTTCAGTTTTCATATTAACTCGGATATCATATTTTCATTTAACTAAACACAATTCGAGTGTTGACAAACCTAGATCTGATACCACTAAATATAACACCCTAAACCCGGCCTAGATGTCTAAACCAAGTCTAGAGAGTTAAATTGTCGATATTAGGAAAACCACATTTGTAAACACAGTCAAAATGAAATCATTCAACATTTTATAACTAACAACAATTAACTAACTATTTAATCTTCTCAAACCTCATAATATTAGAGAAAGCTGAGATTACTAATGGTAAAATTTAAAGTAAAGATAATCGGATTGACCGAGCTCCCATAGTGTTGACTCGTTCAAGTCTGAAAGCCACTTGAAATCCAATCAACAACAAAATGAGTTATGAACCTAGTGCATAAATGACGTCCATTAAATTAAAGCACATTTATAAGATAATTCTCAAATCCCAAGATTCAGTCAGATAATAGAAACAATTCCAGTTTCAAATACAGAACAGATTAGATACATATACAATTATACCTACCCCTATCTGCTACACACCATCTCCAGCCATCCCAACAAACTGTTAAGGGTGTTTAATGCCCAACCAGCCCTATACACCATAAAGTGTCTGTTCGACACATTTATAGAGATGTAGACTAGTAGCTAGATCAAAATGCGACAAAGCGCCAGATTCATATATATGCATTGTGGCTTAGCCATTGATTCAAAGCAGGTTACTTCCTCCTTCACAATATCCCAACCCATGCAAATGTAGATTGCAAATATCAACAACATGTGTTCATTCATTCCAATTCAATTTATAGATAGATAATACAAATCAATATTATTAATAGCCATCACAGCACACATACATTTATATAATTCATATCTCAGTCTCAGAGCATCATATAGTCTTCATATAATCAAATTCAGATCATAAATACATTGTGGAGGTTAGTGCTCATGTTAGAAAACACTCACAGCCTCAAAAATAAGGTTTGGATCCTATTTATATGCCACATGGTCTAGCACATGCCCATGTGCTTGCCTGTATGGCTCACACATTCTGACACATGCTCTTGCCGTCTGCCCGTGTGATTCTAAATCTATGTAGATGTAAGAAGAAAAAGAAAAATCAATTCCATGACTATCAAGGAAAGAAAGAGGAGAAGAAAAGATAAAAAAAATAAAAAAAATAAAAATAAAACATGAAGAAGAGGGAGAAGGACGCTAACTTAATTTTTTAACCCACCAATCAAAAATCCAGTAGTTTGCAAAATTTCTTAATGCCTACGTTAGGACTCAACACAAGACCAAACAAAACGCAGAGGCTTAACTAGTGAACAAGCAGACTCATTCATGCCATAGATTTACACAGAATTAATTTTAAGTCAGCAATCTAAATGTAAGGATTAGTTAAAATTGAATAACAAAATTTCCAAAGATTCGACTAGAACTCCTGACATCGATCACTTAAGCAGAGTACAAAACCATAGATACAAAGATTTAATTAAAACAGATTCTAACGGTCATTCAATCAAATTTTTGGGGTGTTACACTACAGGTACAATGGCAGTTTGCTAGGGAAGCAAGCAAAAATTTTCCCAACGATTAAAGTGTACATCATCCTATATCTCATCATTAAACGAGGAGGTCAAATCAAAATCATGTTCAGAGGTGAACATATGTCCCTAAATTTTTTGATAAAAATCAATGGCCACTTACAGTGCAAATTTAACACCATCGTATTTCAATGACAAAATCAAGGCGGTTTAGGAACAAGATTGTTTACGCGTTCTCGGGGGAATTCTTTTAATTTTTGCACTTAAAGTCAATAAATATAAACTCAATATCCAATGAAAAGTATTCAATGCATAAATTTAAAACTATAAAATGGAAATAAGAAAAACAATAATAATAAATGAAGGAAAAGAAAACTTAAACCATATTGATTGTTGTAGTCGAATGGATTGAATCGAGAAGTGTCCCAAGCCAAAACAGTGCGATACTTGCAAAATAAGAAAACTAAAAAAAGGTAAAACAAAAGAAAATCAATCAATCAATCAATGAATCGAAGTGTAACCTCCCAAACCTGGCCTAGACGTTATGGTTGAATCAGGAAGGCCATATTGGACACTTTAGTGTCGAACCTACCCTAACAAAAGTTAAAAACCTTCAAGTACTCCCTTTTATAAAACCATGGTTTCTATTGTTAGCTTTGGAAAAACATTCATTTACTTAGTCCAACCATGTTTAGGTCGAATTAGTGAATAAGGTGAATTTAAAAAAAAAACCCAATTAACGTCGCTGCCTTCGAAAAATCATTTTGTTATCTTCTTAGCAAGGGAAATGTATCATTACTAGTCAAATTATTAATTTAGCCATATATCATGCGTAGTCCATTTCAATATATTAATAAAAAGTTGTGTATCTATATCAAATATGCATGTCATGCATGCATGAAAAACCCCAAAATTTCAAATAGTCCCAAACCACATTTTAAAGAAACTTTACAATCCAAAACTAAATAATAAAAATAAAATAACCCTAAGATATAATTAAATTAAAATAATATGATGAAGTAAAGTCTGAAGTCTGTCGTACGTCCGTCGTACGTCTGCATGCCAATTTCAATCCTAAGTTCGATCATTACCTAAGAAGTTGAGGTAATGATGTGAGTTTAACAAGCTCAGTGTGAGACTAAACAAGCAAGTATTAAGCATTCATACAAGCAATTTCATAGAGGTACCAATAGCACAATAAAAACTTATTAATAATAATTTCAAATGCACATGATTGTGAAAATTGCACATGTGAGGTCCTACTCATACCATTCACTACAGACCACGAGTTCCCCAAAACTCGTTTGCCAAACTCCAACGCATATGAGCAAAGCTCGATGTGGTAAAACCACCAATAATCAATAATGCAGTAAAACTGCAAAATAAATAATGCGATATAATTGCCAATCCCTTTAGTACTCCAAATGCAGTGCACTGACTACAAATATATGCAGACTAAATACGCCGCCGATTACCACAAAATCCCATCCCAATGCATTTGCAATATGTCATACAAATTCATACATAATCACATTTCAATACTTTTTACATTTATTTGTCATGTTCAACAAGTCCTCAATAATCACATAGTTTCAATAACAAGAATTAGTGTTCCAATTTGCAAATTACCATTAAGATGGTATCTATCAATATCGTTCAGTTCACATTGTTTACGAATTTCATTGTGCACCAATAGCAACCTCACGTATATATATCATAATAGTATTTCATGCATTTAAATCATGCATAAACCTAATATCTCAACATTTCATACCATTCAATCAAACATTCTCATATCACATAATATAATTATGCATAACAATCTCAATTACACATTTATACAATCAAACTAGCAATTTTGCTAACTTAACAATCTTTTAAGGCTCGAAACGCACTTGGTTTGACCACTCACAAAACTAAAATTTTGGCTATTAAGTCAAACCAATCAGCAAGATAATTTATCAAATATAACATGAGATTTATCATTATCAAACAAATTTTACAAGTTTAGGACCCACACCTTATTTTATGCTTTCTCGCAACACCTTAGTGAATGTTCCAGTTTTCCATAATAAACGTTTATACGATCCTAAACCAAAATTTAGTGTAAATTCAATCAAGTTACCATTTAACCAACTCCAAATTACCCACTTATGGGTTCAAACAAATTTTTGAATTAATAACTATTTTAGGAAATCAAACTAGTTCAATTTCTTACTACGTATCGATGCGAACTGTACGTATGATTGTTCTTTGGCTTTACGGTTGATTTGGGATGTTTGGGTCAGCACCTAATTCAATAATATATCGTAACATCATTATATAATAATGGTTAAATTCCTTCATTTAATCAATCCATAGCCTTTACCCTACAACTATGTCGAAACAACAATTAATTTTACGTTTAATTGCACTTACGCTTTCCAATTTGTGAGTTTCGAATGCCCAATCGATCAAAAATGTTTTTCCCTAATTGACATGGGTTTAATAGCTGATTAGGAGGGTTCAAGAACTCAATTGGAAAGATTCAAGAAACAAAACAACCCCTTATTCTACACATATGTGCACACACCACCACCCATGGTGGCTGAAATTGGGGTTGAATTTTAGAATGATTTGAGGCCTCATTAAAATCTGGAAAAATACCTTTAAAAATTTAAAATCTCCCAAATTTCAGATATGGAAATTTTGGTTTTTAATTGACAAGATTAACCTAGAAAGTGAAGAGAAAAGAGATCTTACCCAAGCTAGTTGAAAGAAACGACAATGACACCTTCTTGGAATGTTTAGGATCGATTTTGGAGTTCAATATTTTAGATTTAGGGATAATTTATTTGGGGGAAAATTGCAACAATATAGTAAAAGAGATGGTGCACAATCTTGATGCAAAAATAAGAAGAAGAATATGGTAAAATAGGACATGTAGCCAACCGCAACAATGGAGGAAAAAGGGAAAAGAAAAAAAATAAACATGAAGAGAGGGAAAGGGGGTTAAGGATGGCTAAGGTAGAAGAAAAGGAATTCAAAGGCTGATTATTTTGATAAAAAAAATTGTATTTATACCTAGGTTTACTAGGCTTGGATGGCAACAAATAAAAAAAAAAACAAGGGAATTTCCAAAAGTTAATTTTTTTTTAAGAGTTGAAACTTGAACTTGGGACCTCCAACTAAATTTCATGCTTTTACATTAGATAACTAAACATTGAGTCAACTCCCTATTTTTGATATATTTCTACATTTTAATGGAGCTAAATTTGGGATGTTACACGAAGGAAATTTGAAGGGGATCTTGAGAGAAATTGATAGGGGGAAGAGTTTTTAAGGGTTTAGAATGAATGTTTTGGGGAAATAAGAGAAGGTTTGAGAGTTTTGGAGTATTTGAAGGCTTTAAGCCTCCAAAATGCACGGTTGCGATATCTGGAACTAGGTATCGCGTAACCCAACTTGGCAATGTTTGGGATCAATTTTGGAGTTCAATATTTCAGTTTAGGGCCGATTTATCTCAGGGGAAATTGAAGCAGTGTTCCAATTTTCAAATTACCATGAAGATGGTATCTATCAATATCGTTCAATTCACATACTTTACGAATTTCATTGTGCACCAATAGCAACCTCACGTATATATATCATAGTAATATTTCATGCATTTAAATCATCCATAAACCTAATATCTCAACATTTCATACCATTCAATCAAACATTCTCATATCACATAATATAATTATGCATAACAATCTCATTTACACATTCATACAGTCAAATTAGCAATTTTGTAAACACAACAATCTTTTAAGGCTCGAAACGCACCTGGTTCGGCCACTCACAAAACTAAAATTTTGGCTATTAAGTCAAACCAATCAGAAAGCTAATTGATAAAATATAACATGAGATTTATCATTACCAAACAAATTTTACAAGTTTAGGACCCACACCTTATTTTTCACTTTCTCGCAACACCTTAGTGAATCTTCCAGTTTTCCTTAATAAACCTTTATATGATCCTAAACCAAAATTTAGTATAAATTCAATCAATTTACCATTTAACCAACTCTAAATTACCCACTTATGGGTTCAAATCAATTGTCTAATTAATAACTATTTTATGAATTCAAACTATTTCGATTCCTTACCATGAAATTGGGGCTGAATTTTAAAATAGTTTGAGACCTTATTAAAATCTAGAAAAATACCTTTAAAAACATTTAAAATCTCCCAAGTTTCAGATCTGGAAATTTTGGTTTTTAAATTGACAAGATTAACCAAGAAATTAAGGAGAAAAAAGATCTTACCCAAGCTAGTTGAAAGAAACGACAATGACACATTCTTGGCAATGTTTGGGATCGATTTTGGAGTTCAATATTTTAGATTTTTTGCTGATTTATTTGGGGGAAAATTGAAGCAATATAGTAAAGGAGATGGTGCACAATCTTGATGCAAAAAAAAAAAAGAGAGAGAAGAAGATGGTAAAAGGGGAGGTGTAGGCAACAACAACAATGGAGGAAAAAGGGAGATGAAAAAAAAAAGATGGAGAGATGGAGAGGGAGTTAGTGTAACACCCCTAACCCGTATCCATTGCCGAAACAGGGTTACGGAGCATTACCAAAGATTACAAGTCAAATAAATAGACATTTCATATAATAACATTCATGTCAGAAATTAATCAAAATCAAACATGTTGTCCTTTATACGAGCCCTCGAGGCCCAAAATACGTGTTAAAAATAAGTCGATACTAAATCAAGTACTCAAATATGTTTCAAAAAACATTGAAATTTTCAAAGCTGCAAGGGACACACGACCGTGTGGCCAGGACATATGGGCATTCGCAATAAGGACACATGGTTGTGTCCAGCCCGTGTCTGTACCTGTGTAACTTTCTCACTTGGGTCACACGGTCAAGCTACATGCACGTGTGCTAGGCTGTGTGTGCATACTGACTTGTGCAATTTAACAGATACAAGTGACACACGATTGAGATACACACCCGTGTCTCTGCCCATGTGGACGAAAATAGGCGATTTTCTAAGCAACATTTCTCACCCAAATTGATACTAACAGCCTCAAAAATTTACACATCAATAAGCCATAACAAGGCATTCAACACAAGCTAAAATAAAGCCTTATACGTGTAATACTATTATATACAACCAATATACTCATAAGTACCTCTAATGGCAACTTAAAAATAAGTCCACCAATATCAAAACTTACGTATTTAATTTACCTAAGTTACAAAAGTTCATTATAATTCAATTACATACATACATATAACACTCATACTCATATCACAATATACCTCATTGTCATACCAATATGTAAGTTGGTTATTTAAACAAAATATCTATCATAATATTTTCACAAGCCAAGCCTTGACTAATCCGTACATTTTCATAAGTAAGTTCGACAGGATAAGTAAAAATCTTACCGAACTAACTATAACAAATCAAATAATAAAAATCATTCACAATAACTCCCTATCAATCACAACTTTAATCGACGAATACATTCGTTTTCAAGTCGTTACCAAAAAAAATAACATGTCTTTCAATTTCAATAAATAAATCACCTTACCAAATCTTTCCCATTTGAAGAACAACTTACAGATAAGAGTACATCGTTAACAGAAGCTCATAAGAGTTAGATCTCCCAAATAGGCCAACAGAAGCTTCAAAGCTGAATAGAAGCTGGTAAGAGCTGAACAGAAACTCATAAGAGTTGAATAGCAGCTGGTAAGAGTTGAACAGAAACTCATAAGAGTTAAATAAAAACTCATAAGAGCTAAACAGAAACTCATAAGAGCTAAATAGAAGCTCATAAGAGCTAAACAGAAACTCAAAAGAGTTGAATAGAAGCTCATAAGAGAACAGAAGCTCGTAAGAGCTGAACAAAAAGTAAAACATGAGAGTTTGCAACAAATGCTAAACCCTGGTTTACTTGGGTATTTTTCCGATATCTTCCTCTACTATTGTCATACGCCAAATCAAGAATGTACTCAAACCCTGCGTTCCATTCAAACCGAATATCCAATTTAATATTATAATTCCAATAGTGACTCATTTAAAAACAATAGAATAAATGCACAATATCATTCATCGAATATGTACAAATATAAAATTTTTACCGTACAAACTTACCTGGGCTGAATTGTAGCAATTGTAGAAGTTCAAAGACTATTATGTTATTTTTCCTTTTTCACGAGTTTCTATTGGATCTTAATCTAAAATATAAAATTACTCATTCATTAGCATATATTTCACTTTTAATTCATTTCACAATTAATACCCTTTTATTTTTCAAATTAACATAATTACCCTAAACTTTTACAATTTTTGAATTTAATCCTTTAATTAGTTAATCTATCAAATTAACTCATTTTCCTCAATCAATAATTTATTCAAATATTCTAGGCCATTATATAGCCCCTAATAAACCAGTAATTTACTATCAAACCTTAATATTTTAACCTTTTCACAATTTAATCCTAAATTCAATATTTAACCAAAATCACTTTATAAAATCATCATACAACAAAATCAAAGCTCTAACTCTATGTTATTCATCAAATCTAATATTTTTCAATGGGAACTTCAAAAATTTTTAATAAAATAAAAAACAAAGGTATGGTTTAGTTGGACCTAATTGTAACAATCTCAAAAACATAAAAATTATAAGAAATGGGTAAGAATTGAACTCACATAAAGCTAAAATAGGTAAAACTAGCTTAAAGAGCTCTCCCTATGTCTTTTTGAACCGTAATTGAAGAAGGATTGCATAAAATATCTTCAATTTCAATTTATTTGTTTTAATTTCAATAATATTGTGACAGCCCTAAATTGACCCTAGTCGGAAAGTGGTTTCGGGACCACTAAACCGAGTCATAAAAATAATTAATTGTTATATTCTATGCTTACTATGTGTGTGCATGCATATGTGGAAGTTTCATTCTCTAATTTTACCAATTTTGTGAGAAATTATTAAATAGGGATCAATGTGAAACATGGTGAAATATGATAGGCTAATTTTAAATGGCTTATTAGTGCATGTTAACACAAAGGTGGAGTTGCATGTCAAATAACCCATTTCTTAAGGTTAGTGGCCGGCCATGACATGATGATGGGCAAAGAAAACATGTCCTAGACATGTTGGCCTAGTGCATTATGGAAGGGAAATAAAGAAATGCAAAAAAAAAAAGGGAAAATGATGAAGAAAAATGTGTGTATGGATACTCTTGTGCCGTGACAAAACAAAGAAAAAAAAAGGGAAGAAAATTGGTTGTTCATCCTTCCTCATTTTTGTTACAATTGCCATGACTTGAAAAGATGAAGGAATAGGGGAAATCTCCCTAAAGCAAATCGGCATTCTTCTTTAGCTAGCAAGAGGGTGATGAAAACAAAGCTTGGAACTTAAGCTCTTCTTGGCCGAATGTAAAGAGGAAGAGGGGAGAAAGACTTTCGGTCATGGAAGGAGAAGAAAGGTTAGTGAAAAGTGTTAGATTTGTTTTGAAATTCAAGCTTGTTTTAGGTTAATCATCTTGCTTCTTACTTAACCCAAGCCAAAAGAATCTTGAAATCTTGATGGAGGTATGGTACATTCGTTTATGGTTAATGGGAGAATAATTTGATTTTAGCCTTTAAACCTTGAGGAAGAAATTGTTGTTGCAAGAAGTTGAGCTTATTGATAGTATAAATTTCTAATGCACCTAAGGTAATAGCCGAACATGTAGTGGTTTAATGCCTTGAACAAGTGTCGTTTAGATGTTCTAAGATTGTCTAAATTAGATGTTTAATCATCTAAGGGTTCGCATGGTGCATTCTTGAGAAGAGTTTGATTTGAAATCATGAGATCTTGTTGACTTGTGTTTAAGTTGTAATCGGCCATGGGCTATGGGTGTTTGCTAATCCGGTTTTGTTGCATAGGTGTTAAATACCTGTATTGGGAATTTGATGAATAAGTAGCAATAAATTAAGATGAGATTGAGTAAATTTTAGCTTAGTTGTGTTAAGTATTCGCAATAATCATAATAATGTATATGAATGCCGTATGTTTGTGTTTGATGGAGAGGTGAATTGTTTGATTTAGCTCCGAGCAAAGGGCACTAAATCGGACAAAGGAAAGGAGAAAGCAAACGAGTAGCGAATTGGAACTGTTCTACCCTACATAATGTAAGTCATTAACCATATATTTGGTGTTGATGTAAATGACCATAATATATACATAATTGTGTTTAAATGAGTTGATGTGTAAATGAAAATGTATGTGTATGGAATGATGCCATTGTTGAATGTATAAAGGCAGCAAAATGCATAAGGTATTGGTCTCGGCACTAAGTGTGCGGGTATAAATGGACACGGTGACAAGATTGGCACTAAGTGTGCGGGTTTAAAATTGTACAGCACTAAGTGTGCGAGTTTGATTATATAGCACTAAGTGTGCGAGCTGAAAATTATATAGCACTAAGTGTGCGAGCTGAAAATATATAGCACTAAGTGTGCGGATTCACTATATGCTCTTGCATTACAATTGGCACCGAGTGTGCGACATTATCGAGTTAATCCGGACAGCGGATCGGGTAAGTACCTTGAGCTCATGACGAATAGGCAATACGTTCATGCTCGGGGTTGAGCTTGGTAAGCTTTAAATCTATGTGATGATTGCAATTGTATGATTGTGGTGTGAATGAGTTGGTGTGTAAAATGCCTCAAATATCTTATTGTATAGAATATGAAATGTGGATGTATGACTTGGTATGAGATTGAACCGAAAGGTCCGAGGAATTATGGTATAGTTTCGATATGGATGAAGTACCTAGCCTCGTTTATTGTTTGATGTTGTGAAAATTTTATTAATGGATGGTTGATGAATGCTTATGACTTACTGAGTTATAAACTCACTCGGTGTTTTCTTGTCACCCATTTTAGGTCTCTTGGACTCGTATTGTTGCGTGCTCGGAACCGTCGTTGAAGTCATCACACCGGCTGGAAATCTTTTGGTATTGTCTTCGTAGTTGAACTAGGAGAACATTTGGCATGTATAGGCTATTATGTTTTGTTGAATTGTGGGTTGTAAACTTTAAGCCATGTGAAAATGGCCTATGTGGTCGTTGAGTGGGATGCTAGAACCTATAGCCACGAGTCTTAGAAACTTTAATTTTGATAAGGTGGCCATAATTTGTGTCATGTATGATGGATGATTAGTAAGGCCAAGGAAAGATTCATGAAATTGGCATAGTCTACTGCAGTAACTGTTGCGGACAGCAGCAGTTATATGAGATTGAAAAATCACTAAAAATAGTAGAAGTAGAATTAAATAGTTAATAAATTATGAAATTTAACCTTGATGAATCTATTTTCATATGGACGAAACGAAACGACCATATGAGCAGTATACTGAGAGATATTAAAGTTCTCGTGAAACAGGGCCAGAACGGTTTCTGGATCCCCTGTCTCGACTTTGAAAATTTACCATAAATTATCCAGAAGGAATTAGAAGTCGTGCCTTATATGTGCAGATTCCCCTTTGAGTATAGTTTCATTAGAAACAAACTACATGAGCATTGAAGCCCTGTACGAGAAGATATCCAGGTCGTAATGCGCGAAGGTCAGTGTAGTCGACCCCTGTAACATGGGCGACTTTAACTAATAAACTGTACCAATTGGCCTGACCAAAAATTCTAGAAATAAATCCAGGGATGGATATATGAGTCTAGTTTTAGGGAAAATTTACGGAACTGATTTTCAAGTTCTGGAACTCGAGATATGATTTCCTAGGTGACAGTGACGCAGTTAGCTAGCCTGCCTGGAACAGAAATCAATTATTTCAAAGAGAGAAATAAGGGAAGTAAGCCCGGTAACACTACGTGGTCAAATCCGGTGACGGTCACGGGTTTGGGGTGTTACAAATATTACAAATTTTCCATTAACTGGCTTTATTCTATTATTTTTTTCTCCTTATGCTGCCATCTTTTAATTTAAGCTTAATTATTTCTTAATTCCTCCCTCATTTATTAATTAAGGCATTTAGTCACTTAATTATTATAATTAGCAAGTTTTGCACCATTTTTAATTTTATCCTTTTCAATTAATTAACTATCAAAACATTAAAAATTTTCAACGAAACTTTAATACTACCTTAATGACGCTCTGTGAATATTTATTAAAATCTTTACGACTCAGTTTATAGAAATGAGGTCTCAATACCTCACTTTCTGAAACCACATGACCTAATTAATCATTATAAAACACAAATTACCATTTTGAAAACTTTTTTTTAAAACCATAACTCGTAAATATTAAATAATAATATCTACGAACTTAATCCCCAGATTTAGTGGCCGGGAACCACTATTTTCGACACCACTAAAAATCAAGCTGTTACAACTCTTTCCCTTTAGGAAATTTCGTCCTCGAAATTGTTACCTGAAAATAGATTTGTTTGGGATCTCATTGATTTTTCTATTTCTGAGGTAGCTTTTTTTAAACCATGCCGATGCCACAAGACTTTTACTAATGGTACTCGTTTATTCCTCAATTCTTTGACTTCCCGAGCTAAAAATTTCACTGGTTCCTCCGAATACGTCAAATTTGGTTGTAACTCAATCTCACTATGAGGAGTCACATGTGAAGGATCAGATCTGTACCGTCTTAGCATCGATACGTAGAACACATTATAGATTTTCTCGAGTTCAGGAGGCAAAGCTAATCTATAAGCTACAGCGCCAATACTTTCAACAATTTCATACGGTCCGATAAATCTCGGACTCAACTTTCCCTTCTTGCCAAACAGTAACACTTTCTTCCACGGAGAGACTTTTAAGAATACCTGATCACCAACAACAAATTCTATATCTTTTCTTTTCAGATCTGCATATGATTTCTGACAATTATATGTAGTTTTCAAACTGTCTCAAATAATCCGAACTTTATCCTTAGTTTCTCGGATCAAATCAACTCCTACCATTTTGGATTCACTCAACTCAGACCAATACAACGGTGTTTTACATTTTCTCCTGTACAGAGCTTTACATGGTGCCATATTTATACTGGATTGATAATTGTTATTGTATGCAAATTCAACTAACGATAGATACTTTTCCCAGCTACCTTCAAATTCGAGTATACAACATCTCAACATATCTTCTAAAATCTGAATCACTCATTCTGATTACCCGTCAGTTTGAGGATGAAATGTTGTGCTGGAATTAAGCTTAGTGCCAAGAGCCTCATGAAGTTTACTCCAAAATCTTTATGTAAACCACGGATCTCGATCCAAAATAATGGATGTCAGAACTCTGTGTAATCTCACAATCTCAGATATATATAATTTCACTAATCTCTCCAATGTAAAGTCTGTTTTGACTAGAATAAAATGTGTTGATTTAGTCAATCTGTCAACAATCACCCAAATCAAATCTTTCTTTCTCGAAGTTACAAGTAAGACAGATACAAAATCCACTGTGACTCACTTCCATTTCCATTCAGAAATCATAACAGGTTATACTAAACCTGTTGGTACCTGATTTTCTACTTTCACGTGCTGACAAATCAAACATTTAGCTACAAACTAAAGAATTTCTCGTTTCATACCCAGCCACCAATACATCGGTTTCAAATCAAAATACATCTTCGTGCTGCCCGAATGAATAGTGTACGCGTTACTATAAGCTTTAAAAGAATATCATTTTTCAAATCTAAATTATTTAAAACACAAATTCTATCACAATAACGCAATGTACCAATATCATCAACATTATACTATGAATCCAAATTATTTTGAACAATTTGCCGTTTCAACATCAACTTCGGATCGTAATTCATTATAGAAACAGAGGTTTTGTTCTTAACTCTGCTAATACAGAACCATCTTCATTAAGAGTTAAATGAGCGTTCAAGGCTTGAACTGCAAAACAATGATGACTTTCAACTTAGTGTATCCGCAACTAAACCCATGTACGAACAAGGATTAATTTTACTTCCCCACCTAGCTACCAAGATGGTATTCAATAATTAGATCATAATCTTTCAGTAATTCTAACCTCTGCCTTTGTCTCAAATTCAATTCTTTCTAAGTTATCAAATACTTTAAACTTTTTTTATCTGTAAATACGTGACATTTCTCGCTGTATAAATAATGTCTCCAAATTTTCAAAGCAAATACAATTGTGGCCAACTCGAGATCATGTGTAGGATAATTCTTCTTATGCAACTTTAATTGACGAGAAGCATATGTTACTACTTTTCCTGACTACATCATTACACAACCCAAACCATTGAGAGATGCGTCACTACAAATAACATACGCTACTCTAGATTCAGGCTGAGTCAAGACTGGGGCTTCTGTCAACATTCTCTTCAGCTGATCAAAACTTTGTTGGAACTTATTGGACCAAACAAACTCAACACTTATTGGACCAAACAAACTCAACATTTTTCTGTAATAATCTGGTCATTGGTGAAGCAATAATTGAAAAGTTTTTAGAAAAACGTCGACAGTAACCTGCTAAACCCAGAAAACTTGCACATTTGAAATATTTTTCAGAGTTTTCCAATTTACCATAGCAGAAACTTTAATCGGATCGACTCTAATCCTATCAGTTGATACCATGTGACCTAAAGATCTAACCTCTCAAAGCCAAAATTCACATTTACTAAATTTTGCGTACAATTGCTTTTCTGTCAAAGTTTGTAGTATGATCCTCAAATTTTGTGCATGCTCGAATTCTGTCTTTGAATAGATTAGTATATCGTCAATAAACACAATAATGAATCTATCCAAAAAAGGTTGAAAAATCTGATTCATTAAATCCATAAAAGTAGTAGGGGCATTATTCAAACCAAATGGTATTACCAAAAACTCATAATGACCGTAACGAGTTCTGAAAGCAATATTTGGCACATCACAATCTTTAACCTTCAATTGATAATACCCAAATATGAGGTCTATCTTCGAGAACACTGCGACACATTTTAATTGATCAAACAAATCATCAATACGTGGAAAAGGGTATTTATTTTTAATTGTGTCTCTGTTCAACTATCTATAGTCTATGCATAATCTCAAAGAACAATCTTTCTTTTTCACAAACAAAACAGGTGCACCCTAGAGAGACATGCTCGGTCTAATAAACCCGCGATCTAATAACTATTGCAATTATGCTTTCAATTCTTTTAGTTCAGCTGGTGCCATATGGTATGGTGATATTTATATAGGTGCAGTTCTAGGAATCAAATTAATCACGAACTCAACTTCACGATTAGAAGGTAAACCCAGCAACTCTTCAGGAAATACATCAACAAACTCACTAACAATTGGTAACTAATCTAGCTTTGATTCTGAATCTCTGGTATCAAGGATATATGCTAGAAATGCTTCACTACCTTTTTGCATGAACCTCTGAGCAGAAAAAGCTGAAATAATTCTAACAATATCTTTCAGATTCTCAAACTCTCAGATTCTCAATGTAACAACTCGATTTAGACCCTAATCAGAATAGTGGTTTTGAAACCACAAATTTGAGTTAGAAAAATATTTTACTATTTTTTTTGTGTTTACAGTATGTGGTTAAGCATGTGTGAAAGTTTCGTATGAAAATTCAATCATTTGTGTGCTTAATTTGCAAAAAAGACTAAATCACATAAAATGCAAAATTGTCCTTCTATTTGAATAATGGCCGAATTAATGTGTATTTATTATTCAGGGGTCCTTATGTGCTTATTTGACCATGACATGCGTTAAATAACTTAGATGGACATTAGATAATGGTTTATTAATGTTATAATGCAAGGGTAAAATGGTAAACTAGTTGATAATATAGATTAAATAGAAAAAGGCATAAAATTGATCCATTATTCATCTTGTTTGCCAAGAATACAAGAAAGAAAATAGGGTTTATGTGTTTAGAAGCATTCGACACTCACATTGGCTAATTGAGGTATTTATTTTGTTTGATTTTTGATGATTTTTACGTTTTTGAGACTGTTTCTTAGTAATCTATCAAGCCCATGTCTCAATTTCTGAATGTTGAATCATCTTATTTTTATTTGAACATTCAGGCACTGAGGTAGCTCGGCTAAAATTATCTTTAATCTTTAATTTTTGATTCTGCCTATCCCGTTGTATCTTACGGTTGTACACTTCTTCCATTTTCTGTGCACGATCAGACAAGACAACAAATTCTCATATTTCATTACCTTCGATCACCATTCGAATTTCATCATTCAGAACATCTTCAAACCGAATACACATTTCTTCTTTAGTAGGCACAATTTCTCGAGTATATTTACTGAGATATACAAATTCTCTCTCATATTCAGCTACTAATCTATTTCCTTGACGTAACTCAAGAAATTCTCTCTTTTTCTTGTCCAAATACCTTTTTCTGACATATTTCTTTTTAAACTTTAGTATGGAAAAATTCCTAGGAAATTTTCTCCTTTGGAACCATAGCTACTATTGTCGACCACCAGTTATATGCTTCAGCACCACACTTTCAAAGTTTCTCAATCAGAGTACATTTATTAGATTCAATCACTGGAGGAGGTGGAAGTGCAATCAGAGGTACAATAGGTGGTACAGTAAGGGAGGATTTATTTCTTGCTTAACTTTTTCTGACGTTTTCTTCTTCTTCTTCTTTTTTCCTCTCCTCTACCAATTCTTTCCCCTAGTTACTGCCAAAATTTCCATTATTTTTGCCTCTTCCGTTTCTTTTTTTTCCAATTGATTCGGTTGTTCATCATTGGTTGTATATGTTCGGTAAGCAACGGTTTTGTCTATTGTTAATTATTCTTGGTTAATCTCTAAAAAAGGGATTCCTTTTCGGTGTTTAGGAGTTAATCAAGGGGCTGGTGGTTTTGAATCGACACTAAGATTGTGCGAAGTCGTGGTTACTCAAGCGAGGTAAGGGTTTTGTTAGGTTTTTAGTCGAGTTCCTTCCAAAATTGGTTGATTAAAAGTGAATTAAGTGATTAATCTGGAGATATGTTGGCGAGGTAGCATGTGGGCCCACACGAGCAGATCATATGGGCGTGTGAGCCTATTTTTACTGAAATGTTTCTAAGGTTGTACGGGTCTCCCATGTCGACTGTGAACCTGCTGTAAGGTTGGTAAGCGCTACTTAGGCCCCTAAATGTGTGAAATTGACTGAATGATATCTGTGGTGAGCATGTTAATATCTAAATTGAATATATGTACTGAAATTGCATAATAGCATATCATCCATTATATGTTGCATTACATTGGTTGGGGGTTGCTATTTGGAGGAAGTGTACTAAGAGGCTTTAAGCCTAATTTACAAGCAGTTCAGCTGAAAACTACTGTTTTGGGCCGCATTCGGTACTACTTGGAGTGTAGGGATGGGTGGGTTGATTATATGCCCACATGGAGTGTAGGGTTGGACGGAGATAGTGTGTAGATGCTGGATGGGTAGGATTTTGCTACTGCATAACTATTACTGCTACTGATACTGTGATGGGCTAAAGCCCTACTGCATTTTGACCTTTGATTGAAATGGGCTAAGGCTCAACTCATCATCGATCATTGAAAAGGGCTTAGGCCCAAGACTGTTTAACTGTGCACTATGAATACTGATTGTTTGTTTGTTTCTGCAGGATTACACACTGAGTTTACGTAAACTCACGCTTTTTTAATGTGCACAGGTAATCCCCAGACTTAGACAGATTGGTGCGATGAAGGACTCAGCGTTAACCATAATAATTTTTGGATTTCATGGTTTTTAATTTACGGTTTATAATTTGATTATTATTGATTATTTGGGTTGTAATTTAAGGACCCTCTAGGACTTTGGTTTCAAATTTGGGTTTTTATTTATTTATTTTACTTTATGGATTTATACCTGCTGGTCATAAGAAATTCAATTTTTAAAAAGTTAAAGTATTTTCTAAACGCAATCACTTAGATTGTTTTGTTAAAGCTTCCGTAACGAGGGATGTTTCAAAACAAATGTTTTAAATGAATAAAGATGACTTCCTAAGTTCTAACGAAGGTTTACTCAATATAATAACATGGAATGTTTTCGTCGTAACAACGAGGTTTCAAAAACACTATCATGTGACATTGCCATATATGGCCATAACGACTAGGCCAAATTTGGGGTGTTACAATACTAATCAAAATCAAACATATTGTCCATTGTATGAGCCCTCGAGGCCCAAAATACATGTTAAAAATAAGTTGAAACTAAATCGGGTATTCAAAAAATTTTCAACAAACATTGAAATTTTCAAAGCTATAGCGGACACACGGCCGTGTGGCCAAGCCGTATGACTCACATGGTCAGGAGACACACATGTTTCTCAGGCCATGTGGCTACTCGAAATAGGGACACTCGACTGTCTCTAGCCTGTGTATGTACCCGTGTAACTCCCTGACTTGGGTCACATGACCAAGCCACGCACCCATGTGCTAGGCTGTGTGTGCTTACTGACTTGTGTAATTTAAATGATTTAGGGGACACACGGCCGTGTCAGTTGGCTATGTGTCACACACGGTTGAGACACACGCCGTGTCTCTGCCCATGTGGACGAAAATAGACCATATTTTAAGCCACATTCTCACTCAAATTGATACCAACATAGCCTCAAAAATTTACACATCAATAAGCCATAACAAGGCATTGGCATTCAACACAAGCTAAAATCAAGCCATATGCATGTAATGCAACCATATACAACCAATATACTCATAAGTACCTCTAATGAGAACTTAAAAATAAGTCCACCAATATCCAAATTTACCTAACTAAGTTACCAAAGTTAATTATAATTCAATTACATACATATAACACTCGTACTCATATCATAATATACCTCATTCTCATACCAATATGTAAGTTGGTTATTTTAAAAAATATATATATATATCATAATATTTTCATAAACCAAGCTTTGACTAACCTGTACAGAGACCTATACATGCCATACAAACCATATTGAACGTTTCAAAAACTACTGGAATAAGCTAGATAGTGTGTCTTGAGTGTTGATCTGATCGTCCAACCTTTTGAAAACCTACAAGGAAATTAAACAGTGCAAATAAGCTTAATTAAGCTTAGTAAGTTCAATAGCATAAATAAAAATCTTACTGAACTAACTATAATAAATCAAATAATAGAAATCATTCACGATAACTCCCTATCAGTCACAACTTCAATCAGTGAATACATCCGTTTTCAAGTCGTTACCAAAAATAAATAACATGTTCTTCAATGTCAATAAATAAATCACCTTACCAAATCTTTCCTATTCGAAGAATGACTGTAATGCCCCAAAAAATTAAGAGTTTAATTGTGAGGATTTGCAGCAATTAATTTCTGTATATCTAGTTTTATGCTCTGCTTTTGGGTTTAAGGTTTGGAGTTTGAATTGCTTTGTTAAAAGTTTTGTTATCTTTTTTAAATAAATCAACCCTCATACATTTTTTTCCATAGTTAAATCTAGTTCTAGGTAAAGTAGTGTCAAGAATGAGCCTGCTCGTTCAATGGTTAAACATCTGTCTGTATTCTGTCTATTCCGAGTTCAAGCCACATTGTAGGCGTAAGAAATATTTTTTTTTACAATTGTCGTAAGGGGATGGTGGTTAACTTAAGACAGTCTACGAAATTCTATCATTCTTTTTATTTTTACTTTTCTAAAATTTTAGTTCTTTATTTTCCCGTTCTTCCATTCCTTGATTTTTTGTCTTACCGTACTTGATTTTTGTGTGAATTGGGAAATTTCATTGCTTATGGAGTCTATATTGTGTAAGTTTCACTATAAATTCCTTTGATATGTGATTCTATTATGTTAACACTTTTCTGTTGAAATAGGATTTTGCTCGTTTGCTTGACGTTTTGTTAAACACTCGATTGGTTACTTTTTAGGCAAGGATATTGCAAGAGACGTTGTTCCGCCGTGTTAGTCTAAGTCCTTCTGTTCCGTAAGGTGAGTAAGCAATTTGAATTGGGGTTGCGTAGAAACTTTTGACATAATCTTGGCGGTAGGTACGTTTAGGAAAATTATCGAAACGATGATATGATTGATTGATTATTGATTGGTTAATTAGGTTCTAGGTAGTCTCCATGTTGTTTCTACGTCAAAGCGAAGTCAGGTGTGTATCAAAAACCTTAATTTTACAAGTTTCAGGTCACCAAAAATGGTGGCTGTCGATGCCACACGGCCAGGCACATGGGCGTGTAACTAGCTAGTGTGAGCCACACGGACGTATGGTAGGCTGTCTGATCGACCATGTAACTCACTATTCATCAACTTGGCACCACACGGGCTGCCACACGAGAGTGTGTCCAGATCTTGTGTGGCCATGTTAGTGTAGGGTTCACACGGGCATGGGACACAGGCATGTGTCTAGGCTATGTAACTCACTGTTTGTGACTTAAGACCACACGGGCGTGTGCCCAGGCCGTGTGAGTCACACAGGTAAGGACACTGTCGTGTGTCCAAGCCGTGTAACTCTCTACTTACATGTTAAAACCATACGGACAGAGGACATGGGCGTATGCCCAGGCCGTGTGAGCTACACGGGCAAGGATACGGCAGTGTGTCTGGCATCATAAAAGATGCCCGAAACCCATTTTTGAGGCCGTAAATATGGTTTATGATTGATAATACTTTCCTTATTGTATAAATTATTTGAATTTGATTGACTGAGAACTCTCTGATACTCTATAATAGACATATGAATATTATAAATGTAAGTGCATTATGGATAATTGTTCTCTGCATTTGCATGGGTTGGGATGTTATGAAGAAGGAAGTAATCTGCTCTGAATCAGTGGTTAAGCCACTATGTAAATAAGTTTTGATTCTGGCGCTTTGATGCATTATAATCCAGCAGCTAAGCTGTGTTACTGTAAACGTGTCAAATAGACACTTGTATAGGGATGGATGGACATTAAACTTCCTTAACGGTGTGTTGGGAAGGTCGAAGATGGTGTGTAGCAGATGGGGTTTAGGATTATCTGCATTTGAATCTGATCTACAACATATATATACATATATATATGAATTTGCATATATATAAATATTTGTATAATATTGATGTGCTCTGAGTCTAAACAGTAAATGGTTCTATACCAAATCGAAACTCTGAATTTGATATTACTTTGTAAATGAATACTGATTAAATAAACTTAAATTTATTTTATGCACTGATTTCACAACTCATTTTGTTTTTGGTTGGATTTCAGGTAATCCCCAATCTTGAACGGGTCAGTGCAGTGGATGCTCTGTAAAGCAGTTACTCTTCTTTAAGTAGTATATTAGGATTTCGGTAAACTATAATACTATGAGTTTGGAAGATTATATACTTAATTAGTTTTACGATGAATGCATTATGAAATGTGGTTTAACTTTATTGTGTTGTGTGACAATTGATAACTGAAAAGGTAACTCTCTAAACTTAGGCTGGACATCCAAGCCAGGTTAGGGTGTTACATTTAGTGGTATCAGAGTCAGGTTAGGAAAAACTCAGATTGTGTTCGAGCTTATAATAAGTGAGAAAAGTAGCTTTAGTAATAATTAGTATCTGAACTAATATAGAAACACTAAAACTCTAGTGAACGACGTAGCTTTCGATGTTGACCCTGTAAGTATTTTTGTTCTGTTATCAAGATTATAAGCCTTAAATTGTTTGGGTAGAATATTTTGATGTGAACTAGTGGAATCATCTTGCTCGATGTATGAATTGATTTGTGTATTCTGATATTGTAGCTAAATTGCCAGAATGAGTTCGCACGATAGTCGTGGATGTGGTATGCATAGACGTCAAGGACGCCGAGGAGGAGCTCGACCCGAGTCATCCACTATAGGTAGTATGCCCAATCTGGAGACCAACGAAACTTCTTGTACTCCCATTGCTGAGAAAAAGTCCCAGACTCCGACGGCTGAGGACGACGCACTTCTTAGGCCATGATTCGGACATTGGAGAGGGGCGCTGGAACCCATTCGGGATCGGGAAGCTGAGGGTCGGTTATAGAACAACTCCAATAGGATGGTGCTAAACTGTTTAGGGGTGTTATAGGAGTTTCTCCTACTGTTGCTGAATGTGGGCTCGAGGCTACCGAGCGTATTATGACAGACCTTGATTATACTCTTTTGCTCCTACTGTTGCTGAATATGGGCTCGAGGCTACCGAGCGTATTATGACAGACCTTGATTATACTCTTTTGCTCCTACTGTTACTAAATATGGGCTCGAGGCTACCGAGCGTATTATGAAAGGCCTTGATTATACTTTTACTCAGAAATTGAGGGGTACTGTGTCCTTACTCCTGGACGAAGTTTATTAGAGGTGGTTAACCGTGGAGCAAGGTGCTCAGCCAGAACAAGTGAACTGGGACTATTTCAAGAATGCCTTCAGAGTAAATATGTGGGGCCGAGTTATGTCGAGACTCGCCAATGCAAGTTTATGAGCCTAGTTTAGGGCGTTCAATCGGTGGCTGAGTATGAAGTCGAGCTCCTACAACTAAGTAGGTATGCATGGACACTAGTAGCGTCTAATTACGACAAGTGTGTGAGGTTCAAGGAAGGACTGAGATATGATATACGAGTTCTAATATCTTCTCAAAAGGAGCGGGTTTTTGTATTTCTAGTGGACAAGGCAAAAATAGTGGAAGAAGTAAGCGCACTGAGCACGAGTAACGTGACTATGAGAAGGATCAGAATAAGATTAAGAGGGATTCGGATCTCTTTGGTTCTAGTCAACACCCTAAGAAGTAGGCGAGATTTGATAGGCCCCTGAGGGCTGAGGCACCACTTGAAATGACTAAGATTTAGTTGTGTGGTGAGTGTGGGAAACGCCATCTGGGTGAGTGCTTGAGAAAGTTAAGAGCGTGTCTCCGTTGCTGGTCGATAGAGCACCGAGTTAGAGATTGCCTCCGTCGACCAAATTTAGTTCCAGCTACGGCATAGACTTTGGCTTCAAATTCTATTCAGCCTTCGAGAGAGGTTTGACAACCATTCAAAGGTCGTGGTACTGGTAGGGGTGGTGGTAATGGAGTTGGGGGAGGATAGAAACCACCAGGTAGACATACTGGTCAGGCTGAGGCTCACCAACTGGTACTGGTTTATGCGGTAGGAGGCCGTTAGGAGAGCGATGATGCTAATGTCACTATAGGTACCTTCTTTATTCACAATGTTCCGTATTATGCTCTCATTGATATAGGCTTTACTCACTCATACATAGCTAGTATCGTTTTTGTAACTCTGGGTTTAACTGCTGAGAATACAACTAGAGAGTTTTTTGTGATTAATCCGTTGGCTCAATCAATTTGACCTGATAAAGTATACAGACGAGTACTTTTAGAGCTTTAGGGTATGGTGTTTCCAGTTGATATAATGGAATTACCCTGTAATGAGTTTGATTTAATTCTGGGAATGGATTGGTTCATTGAGTATCAAGTCAGTCTAGACTGTGCAACCATGAGGGTTACTCTGAGATAGAATAAAAGTAACGAGGTGGTCATGGTTGGTGAGCATCGAGATTATCTCCCTAATGTAATCTCCGCTCTTGTAGCAAACAAGTTAGTCCGAAAGGGGTGTAAGGCATACCTTTCTTACGTATTCAATTCTTCTTCTAAAAAGCTTTCAGTGGGAGATATCCGCATCGTGAGGGAATTCCCAAACATTTTTCCCGAGGAATTTCCTGGAGTACCTCCGGATAGATAGGTAGAGCTTGGAATTGATCTGTTACTAGGTACTACTCTAGTGTCCATAGCGCCCTATCGCATGGCACCGAAAGAGTTGACTGAACTAAAAGTGTAACTTTAGGAACTCCTTGATATAGGATTTATCAGACTGAGTTTGTCTCCATGGGGGGCATCGATATTGTTTGTTAAGAAGAAGGATGGATCGATGAGGATGTGTATTAATTATAGGTTGTTGAACAAGTTGACAATCAAGAATAAGTATCCGTTACCGAGGATTGATGACTTGTTCCACCAGTTTCGGGGAGCGTCCATCTTTTCTAAAATTGATCTATGCTCAGGTTACCATTAGCTAAAGGTTAAAGAGACTGATGTGTACAAAACTACTTTCAGGACACATCATGGACATTACGAGTTTCTGGTAATGCCTTTCGAATTAACGAATGCCCCGGCGATGTTTATGGACTTAATGATAGGGTATTTCAATCGTACTTGGATCAATTTCTGGTGGTTTTTATCGATGATACCTTGATCTACTCAAAAATTGAAACAAAACATGATGATCATCTTCGTATTGTACTTTGGATACTCCGAGAAAAATAGTTGCACGCCAAGTTCAATAAATGTGAGTTGTGGTTGCAGGAATTCACCTTTCTAGGTGATGCGGTGACGACGGAATGGATCCGAGTTGATCCCAAGAAAGTATAAGTTGTTGTTGAGTGGAAACAGCCAAAAAATGTATCTGAGCTTCGTAGCTTCTTAGGTTTAGTCGGCTACTACTGAAGGTTTGTCGAAGGATTTTCTCTGATTGCGACACTTTTGACGAAGCTGTTGCGTAAGAATGCTCCATTCATATGGTCAGAGACACAACAATCTAGTTTTGATAAACTCAAGTCTGTTTTGACACAGGCTCCTATTTTAGTGCAACTGGAATCAGGTCGGGAGTTTGTGGTATATAGTGATGCTTCACATGTCAGGTTAGGATGTGCACTTATACAAGACAGTAAGGTTGTCACTTATGTGTCACGACAACTGAAGACACACGAGGTTAATTACTCTACGCACGATCTTGAACTAGCTACAGTTGTGTTTGCTTTAAAAATCTGACTACACTATCTATATGGTGAATGGTGTAAATATTTGTTAACCCAAAAATAGTTAAATCTTCATCAGCGTCGATAGGTTGAGTTACTTAAAGATTATGATTGCACCAAAGAATACCATCCAGGAAAGGCTAATGTGGTAGCTGATGCCCTTAGCCATAGAGCGATAGCGGATCTAAGAACAATTTTAGCTCGTCTGAGTTTGGTTGAGGACGGAAGGCTGTTGGCTGAATTACAAGTAAACCAATTTGGGTGGAACAGATTTGAGCTAAGAAATTGAACGATGAGTCGTTAGTTCAACGTATTCAACATATTGACCCGAACGAGAATTCTGATTTTAACTTGAATAGTGATAATGTGTTATGCTTCAAAGGCTAGATTTGTGTACCCAACGACAAAGAATTAAGGCATTTGATCCTGTAGGAGGCACATAGTAGTCCCTATGCTATGCATCCTGGTGGGAACAAGATGTACAAGAATCTTCGAGAGCTTTATTGGTAGCCCAGACAAAAATGGGAGGTGGTCACTTTTGTATCCCACTGTCTGACGTGTCAGAAGGTTAAGGCCAAAAATTAGTTGCCCTCTGGATTGCTTCATCTAGTTAAGATTCGACAGTGGAAATGGGAGCGGGTAACAATTGATTTTGTTACGGGGTTGCCTTTAACTCTGACTAAAACAGATTTTGTTTAGGTCATCATTGATCAGTTGACCAAGTCAGCCCATTTCATTCCTATTCGAATAGATTATTCTTTACAGAAGTTAGCTAAACTGTACATCACTGAAATTGTGAGACTTTACGAAATTCTGATCTCTATCATTTCTAATAAAGATCCACGATTTACGTCTCGATTTTGGAAGAAACTCCATGAGGCTTTAGGCACTCGACTTAATTTTAGTACTACGTATCACCCTCATACCGACGGACAGTTGGAGTGAGTTATTTAGATCTTAGAAGATATGCTTCGGGGTTGTGTGATAGACTTCTGGCGTAGCTGGGGGGAGTACCTACAGTTGGCGGAATTCACATACAACAATAGCTTTCAGTCTAGTATTCAGATGGCACCCTATGAGGCTTTATATAGTCATAGGTACCGTACTCCGTTATGTTGGACGGAGTTGAATGAACGCTGGATACTGGGTCCTGAGCTAGTTTCTGAAACTGAAAATACTATGAAAGTGATTTAAGATAGACTAAAAGTCGCATCTAGTCGACAAAAGTCTTATGCAGATTTAAAAAAAAAAAGATTTTGAGTTTTCGGTAGGTAATCAAGTGTTTCTAAAGGCATCACCTTGGAAAATGGTCCTCCGATTTGGACACAAGGGCAAGCTAAGCCCAAGATTTATAGGGCCTTACTATATCTTAAGGTGAGTTGGACCTATTGCATACTAGTTAGAATTACCGCCGAAGCTGGATTAGATTCATGATGTATTTCTTGTCTTAATGTTTAGAAGGTATCGATCGAATCCATCACATATTGTTACTGTTGAAGAGGTCGAGTTACGACCGAACTTAACATTCGAAGAAAAGCCTGTCCAAATCTTGGAACATGACGTTAAGATGTTGAAGAAGAAAACTATCCCTCTAGTGAAAGTCCTATGGCAGAACCACGGTATTGAAGAAGCCATCTGGGAACCAGAGGAATCAATTCTACAGCTGTATTCGTACCTGTTTGACTCAGGTAAAATTTCGAGGCTGAAATTTCTTTTAAGGGGAGAGAGTTCTAATGCTGATATGATTGATTGATTATTGAATGGTTAATTAGGTTCCGGGTAGTCTCTGTGTTGTTTCTACGTCAAAGCGAAGTCAGGTACATATTGGAAACCTTAATTTTGCAACTTTCGGGTCCCCGAAAATGGTGACTGTCGACGCCACACGGCCAGGCACACGAGCATGTGACTAGGTAGTGTGAACCACACGGGTGTGTGGCAGGCCGTGTGATCAACTGTGTAACTCACTGTTCATCGACTTGGGGCCACATTGGCTGGCACACAGGCGTGTGTCCAGACCATGTGTGGCCATGTTAGTGCAAGGTTCACATGGGCATGGGACACGGGCATGTGTCTAAGCCGTGTAACTCATTGTTTGTGACTTAGTACCACACGGGTAAGCACACGGACATGTGCCCAGGCTGTGTGAGTCACACGAGTAAGGGCATAGCTATATGTCCAAGCCTTGTAACTCTCTATTTACATGTTCAAACCACACGGGTAGAGGGCATGGGCCTGTGCCCAGGCCCTGTAAGTCACACAGGAAAGGACACGACCCTGTGTCTAGGCCGTGTGGCATCATAAAAGAGGCCCAAAACCCATTTTTGAGGCTGTAAATGTGGTTTATGACTGATAATGATTTCCCCATTATATGAATGATCTGAATTTGATTGAATGAGAACTCTTTGATACTCTGTAATAGACATGAATATTATAAATGAAAGTGTATTATTGACAATTGTACTCTGCATTTGCATGAGTTGGGATGTTATGAAGAAGGAAGTAATCTACTCTAAATCAGTGGTTAAGCCACTATGTAAATAAGTTCTGATTCTGGAGCTTTGATGCATTATGATCTAACAGCTAAGCTTTGTTACTGTAAATGTGTCAAATAGACACTTTGTGGTGTGTAGGGATGGATGGACATTAAACATCCTTAACGGTGTGTTGGGAAGGTCAAAGATGGTGTGTAGTGGATGGGGTTTAGGATTATCTGCATCTAAATTTGATATGCAACATATATATAAATGAATTTGCATATATATATATATATAAGCATCTGTATATAACTGACCTACTCTAATTCTGAACCGTAAATGATTCCGTATCAAACTGAAAATCTGAATTTGATATTACTGATTGAATAAACTTAAATTTCTTTTATGCGCTGAGTTCACTACTCATTATGTTTTTGATTGGATTTTAGGTAATCTCTAATCTTGAACGGGTCAGTGTAGCGGATGCTCGGTCAAGCATTTACTCTTCTTTAAGTAGTATATTAGGATTTCGGTAAATTATAATAGTATGAATTTGGAAGATTATATACTTAATTAGTTTTACGATGAATGCGTAATGAAATATGGTTTAACTTTATTGTGCTATTGTGTGACAATTGATAACTGATAAGGTAACTCTCTAAACTTAGGCTGGACGACCAGGCCAGGTTTAGGTGTTACAACAACTTACGAATAAGAGTACATCGTTAATAGAAGCTCATAAGAGCTGGGTCTCCCAAATACTCCAAAACAAAGCTTGAAAGCTGAACAGAAGCTCGTAAGAGCTGAACAGAAACTCGTAAGAGCTAAACAAAAACTCATAAGAGTTGAACAGAAGCTCGTAAAAGCTGAACAAAAACTCATAAGAGTTGAATAGAAGCTCGTAAGAGCTGAACAGAAAGTAAAACACTAGATTTGTAACAAATCCTGAACCCCGATTTACTTGGGTAATTTTTCGATCTCTTCCTCCAATATCGTCATACGCCAAATCATGAATGTACTCAAATCTTGCGTTCCATTCAAATCGAATATCCAATTTAATATTATAATTCCAACAATGACTCATTTCCAAACAATAGAATAAATGCATAATATCGCTCATCAAATTTATACAAATATAAAATTTTAACCATACGAACTTACCTGGGCTGAATTGTAGCAATTGCAGAAGTTTAGGGACTATTCTGCTATTTTTTCTTTTTCATGAGTTTCTACGGGATCTTGATCTAAAATATAAAATTATTCATTCGTTAGCATATATTTCACTTATAATTCATTTCACAATTAATACCCTTTTATTTTTCAAATTTACACAATTACCCCAAACTTTTACAATTTTTGCAATTTAATCTTTTAATTAGTTTATCTATCAAATTAACTCATTTTACTCAATCAATAATTTATTCAAATATTCTAGGCCATTATATAGCCCCTAATAAACCAAAAATTCACTATCAAACCCTAATATTTTAACCTTTTCACAATTTAATCCTAAAATCAATATTTAATCAAAATCACTTTATAAAATCATCATACAACAAAATCGAACTCTAAATCTATGTTATTCATCAAAAACATCTAATATTTATCAATGGAAGCTTCCAAAATTTTTAATAAAATAAAAAACAAATGTATGTTTTAGTTGGACCTAATTGTATCAATCCCAAAAATATAAAAATTACAAGAAACAAGTAAGAATTGAACTTACATGAAGCAAAAATAGGTAAAACCAGCTTAAGGAGCTCTCCTTATGTCTGTTTGAACCAAAATTTGCCATTAATTGGCTTTATTTTATTATTTTTTTCTCCTTATACCGCCTCATCTTTTAAATGAGGCATAATTGTTTCTCAAGTCCTCCCTCATTTATTAATTAAGCCATTTAGTCACTTAATTATTATAATTAGCAAGTTTTGTACCTTTTTCAATTTAATTTTTTAACTAATTAACTATCGAAACGTTAAAATTTTTCAACGAAACTTTAATACTAACTTAATGACACTCCGTAAATATTTATTAAAATATTTACGGCTCGGTTTATAGAAAAAAGGTCTCAATACCTCACTTTCTAAAACCACTTGACCTAATTAATCATTATAAAACACAAATTACCATTTCAAAAAAATTTAAAAAAAAAAACCATATTTAACTCGTAAATATTAAATAATAATATTTATGAATTTACTCACCAGATTTGGTGGCCTTGAACCACTATTTTCGACACTATTGAAAATCAGGTTGTTACAGTTAAGGACGGCCAAGGTAGAAGAAAAAAAGATTCAAAGGCTGATTATTTTGATAAAAAATTTGTATTTATACCTAAGTTTATTAGGCTTGGATGGCAACAGACAAAAAAAAAAAAAAGAATTTGCAAAAATCAATTTATTTGTAAGAGTTGAGACTTCAACATGGGACCTGCAACTAACTTTCATGCTTTTACATTAAATAACTAACCATTCAATCAATTCCTTATTTTTGATATATTTCTAAATTTTTGGGAGCTAAATTTGGGATGTTACATGAAGGAAATTTGAAGGGGAGATTGAGAAAAATTTATACGGGGAAGAATTTTTAAGGATTTAGAATGAATGTTTTGGGGAAGTAAAAGAAGGTTTGAGATTTTTGGAGTATTTGGAGGCTTTAAGCCTAAAAAACGGATGGGTTGCGATATCTGGAACCGAGTATTACGTGACCCAAGTTGGATATCGCGATATCCCTTGTTTTGACCCCTCATCTGCGAGTTTGCCTTCAGTGTCACGATACCACTGTGTAAAACAAAAAAAAATTACTTTTGAAATTTCAACGGTGTTGCGATATCAAGAGGTGGATATTGTGATACTACTAAAGATTTTTGGTCCTTCTCGAAATTGTCCAGGAAATCGTGATATGCCCCATTAGGTATCGCAATTTCACTGAAATAATCCTTAAAAACATGACAAAGTCATCAATTTTCATCCCAATCATAAAAATCCGACCTACCAAGTTAAAATTAAACTAATACAATTTAAAATCCATTAAATAGAATCCATGCTCAAAAGATCTAATTATTTACAAATCCTTGTTCAATACGTCTTTTGTTTAGCGCACGAATAAAGCCTCTTAAGAGTCGTATATTCTTCCTTATCCTTAATCGTTTTCGAATTCTCTTGCGTGGCCCACGAACACCTAGAAAATCACACCATTCCATGAAAGTTGCAAATTCGTTAGCATAATAATCTTTTGTCTCAATCACTTGGCACTTATACTCTTGTGATGGTAAAGCAACAACATATAATATTGTTTTTATTCGCCAGAAGAAGATATGTTAGACCAAAAGTTTAAATTTTATTCGTAATTTGGAAATTAAAAATATTAAACACGAAAATTAGATTTGGGTAAAAAATTTAACTCATATAAATTATGGAAGAGTTAAGACTAGCCTAACTGAGCCAAACCCAACTCAATTTTTAGTTCTATAGTATATTATATAATTTATATCATATAAAAATTAAATTTATAATACTATACAATTCTATAATATAAACATTAAAATTTGTTGTCTTTAAAATTAAAAAAACTGTAACGCCCCAAGTTTCTTAATATTTGAATTGTTTATTGTGTAAAGTAAATTGATCTGGCTCAATGGTTAAGTGTTCTAGATGTGTGTTTGAGAGCTTGTATATGTTTCCTTCTACTTAAATTTTTGTTATTTTTATCCCTATATCTAGCTAGCCACATCTAGTTTATTTATAATGTTTGTTTAATTATTAACAAGAATGAGGTTCTTGGTTCAATGGTAAGGTCTTAGGTTACCATTAGTTTCCAAGTTTGAATCTTGTTTTGTACAAAAGTGGAATTATTTTTGCTCCTAGCGCATGAGTACCATGACATCGTGCACCTTGTGTACTTATTATCTTATCTACAATTCCAGAGTTTTATGAATTAGCTTAGGTGTAATGAAAAATCCTAAATTTAGAGTTTTATCAGAGTTTAGAGAATGTTTAATTTGCTACCATTTGTAGAGGTAAATAGTTTTACTAAAGTAACTAATGTAAAAGTATCTAAAGCGTATCTAAAGTTCAAAGTTTCTTACTTGAATCGGCGCTAGAGTATTGGTTTCACTTTACGAAAATTAAAATATCAATTTTAATAAAAACCCGAATAATTCAAAAATGTTTTTGAACATTTTGAACCTAAAATTTCACAACTTGAGTTTTAAACATTTATTTTTTTGATTATGTGCCAGGCTCTGGTTGGCTTAAACAATTATTTTAAATGGCAATTCAAGGAAAGAACGATAGTGTTAACATAATGAAAGTTCAAATAGCACTTCTGAAAAAAAAAAGATAAGTTTTAAGTACATAAATTGAAAAAGCGTTATTGTTTGGGGACCATTTTTTAGTTTAAGGCTTTTTTAGTAATTTCGTTAATGTTTTCTATCAAAATTCTCTCATTTTCTTGCCTAATTGACACTAGTCATTGAAGTTAATTGAAACAGTTGAAAACATGAAATGAAGTTTTAAAAGTAAAACTCTGAATTAAGCTTAAACTGATTTCACTGTTCCAAAAGGCTCCAAATAGACATTTAGGGAAGTTAAATTTTCATTTACGTTTGACAAAACAAAAGGCCTTCTTAAAAACATCGTTGCTGGGGATCGAACAGGGAATACTCACCACTATACTACAATGACTTGATGAGCAGGTTTGAAATTAATTTTACTCTTTCGAACATGCCAAATTTGGCCGCAAAAGAAGCAAAGAAGAAACCGTAGATTAATCGGTCGTTTTAGTTTATTTAGAGTTCAACCTCAACATTTGTATATTATCTCCTTTGTTTGTTCTTCATGATTTATACAAAATAGGAAGAAACATGACCTAATAATAATAACAATAATAATAATAATAATAATATTAAAAGCTCAATCAAGCTTGGGCTTGGCTCAAATTTGCTTGAATCAAATTTGAATTTCTTTTGAATAATCTGTGAGCACAAGTGCCTTATTTACACCCCTATTGAATGCATACCAAATCCAACACTCGTCTAATTTCGAGAATTAATTAAGAATTTCTCCAAGTAAGAAGTAAGGATAGAGCAAATGATGAAGATATAAAACATAATTTATGGCTCCAAAAACATAATATATATATATATAAATTTTACATTAATAGTAACATAAATATTAACTAAGAATGCACAAGAAATCTTTAGTCTAAAACATACATTATAAATATAAATATGGATAAAGTGATTAATCAGCATTAGACCAGTAGATATCCATCCCACCCCAGTCGTTCTCAGGCACTCCAAGAGCCTTCCAAACTGCTTTTGAGGCATCAACAATGTTATTAGGGTTGGAGGTTCAAAATGAACAACCAAAAGATATGTCGGTAGTTTGGAGAGGTATTGTGGAGAATGCAAAAGATTCGATTGTTGCGAGATGGATAGGGATTGAGTCTTTTAGATGGCTGGTGGGGAATGGTCAATCAATTTTATTTTAGGAGGATGCCTGGTGTGGTGATAGACCTTTGAGAGTGGAATTTCCAATATTATTTCGTTTAGCCTTGAATAAAAAAGGCAAGGTCATAGATTTCTCAATATCAAAAGGGTTCAAGAAGGTCAATTGGGCTGATCTTTTTTCTCGCCCGTTATTGGAAAGGGAGGTTCAAATGGTCTCTAGTTTAAAGGAAGCGGTGAGCAATATGATTTTGTTCCCTGAGGTGGAAGACAAATTATTATGGAAACATGACAGTAAATGGGTGTTTTCGGTGAGAAAATTAACTGAATTATTGCTCTCAGTGGGGGAGGTGGACATGAGTAATGATTTAGATAAAATCTAGAAGTTAAAGGTGCCTCCTAGAGTGAGAATTTTTCTATGGATAATTTCTATTGATCATCTTCCTACGAAGGTGTTCCTAATTAGAAGAGGCATGAAGTTGGATAGTTTGGAGGATGGCTGCCCTTGGTTTTATAGAGATCAGGAGACTGCGGAGCATCTATTTTTTCAATGTAATTTCATTGCGAGTTTTTGGAGAAAAATTATGGATTGGTGGGAGGTGAAATTGAGGCAATTTGAAGGTTTCTTTGATTTTTTCGTATTTTTAAGAATGGCCCCTATATAGGTGTGATCAAAAGTTTATGGATGATATCAGTGTTAGCAGCTTGCTGGTCAATGTGGTTAGCAAGGAATGAGCTGGTGTTCAATAAAAAGTGGCTGAAAATGTCCAACTTGGTTTTTCTTTCAAAGACTCGGGCATTGATGTGGATTAGATCAGTGTATAAAGAATTGTAAGTAGATGAAAGAATCTGGTGGGTCTATCCATATAAAAGTTGGTGTAACATTAAAAACTCAGGTATGAGAGGCAAGTTCTAGTGTTCGCTGTGTTATGGCGGGGTTAAATTTAATGTTTGTGGTGTGATGGTGGAGGACGAAGCTGGGTGTGGAGGGGTGCTAAGAAATTTGGATGGCGAGGCAAGAGCTTTATTTTTTGGTCACATATCAGAAAAAGCAGCGGAGGTGGGGGCAGTTTGCATTGCTTTGGATATGGTTTTAGAGATGGGATCGAAGGATAAATGTTCTTTAGTTATAGAGGTACGTTCAATGGAGGTGATCAACTAGATGGTGTGTAATAGGCCCAATTTGCCCAGGCTATTAAAAGTTTAAAAAATAGAATAAACTAAATAAAAGAAAAAATAAAGTTTTTTAAACAAGTCCATTTTACAAGGCCCACAAACACTTAAACCCAATTACACCCAAACCTCTACCGTAGCCCAAATACCTAAATTACCCAGTAGCCCATTACACCCTCAACCCAAATATACGGGGCCCAAAAGGCCCAACTCAGTTAGCAGGTTAGGAAACCCTAGGGTTTCCGGAAGCTTCGCTCCGCAAGCACTACAATCGTCACACCCCTTCGTCTCGCGCTGTTCCAGTAACCTTTCATCGACGCTTCCATTGGCGCCGTGACTCTACCTCTGTATCGCACCATAATCGGTGCACAAATCAAACGCCAGCGCACTCACCGCTGTGATATTCTCGCTGGTACCTGCAAAAAGGAAAGAACCACAGCAGAAAAGAGAAGCAAACATGGAAAGAAATCAAAGATTTCTTTCCCAAAATGTAACAATTTACAGAAGGCTATAAAAGCCTCTTTTTTTTTTTAATCTGTAACAAAGGACGAATAAGATATAAAAACATAGAGAAACATTATAGATTTTAAGCTTTGCCAGTAAACAGAGGTGATTCTTTTCACTTTATTTTCTTTTTATTTTCTTCTTGGATACCTGCATTCCATACATATAAAGTACTAGAAAAGGGGTAAAAAAGGGTTACCTCTCGATTCACTGTGAAAAGGGAGGATTTTAGAATCCTGACCGCCGTACGTGGCAGAGTCGAGAGCGGCGCGTGGGCGCGTGGGAGCCCGATGATGGAGGCTCGACGGAGCTCCGAGGGACTGCTCTCAATCCTCTTTTCAGAGGGTTTTTTAGTTTTTTTTTAACGGGTTTAAAATGATTTTTTAGGGCCAAAATTTGGCTTATATTGCCTCATAGGAACAACGTCGTTTTGGCTTAAAATAATAAGCTTCAAAACGGTGTCGTTTCAAGGCTGAGGATTCGCTCGTTGACCCATGACCCGGGGAGGATTCGTGCGTTTTTGGTGAATGGGCAAATAGCCCAATTGGTCCTTCCGCATTTTTAATTTTTATAATTTCATTTTATTTTTATTATAATTTGGCCTTGACCTTTTATTCTTGTTTTAATTTAGTCCTAGCTGCTATAATAAGGCCTATTTTGGGAACGACGTCGTTTTGGGATTAGGGTCAAATTGCCCAGTGAGTCCCTCGGCTTTTAGCATGTGTTTCAATTGGGTCTAAAATTCATTTTATTATTTTAAAATTAACCCTAGAGTTTTATTTTTATTTTATTTTCGTCCTTTTAAATTTTTATACAATTTATTTATTTTAAATATTTTATATATTATTTATTTTTACTATAAACATTGTTTATATATAAAAAAATTTATATATAAATTTTTTTCATATTTTATTATACATTTTATTTATATGCTTTATAATATATTATTCATTATATTATTTTTATTATATATTATATTATTTTATTATTTTATTATTTATTATTTATTATTATGTACAATTTTAAAATTTTTTAAATAATACATATATCATTATTAAATATTTAGTATTTAATATGTAATATTCTAAAATTTATTATAAAATTTTGTTCATATTTAACATATTATTATTGTAACGACCCAAATTTTAAGGTTATCGAAAAAAATGTATTTTCGGATCTTCGTTTCTAAAAAATAGATTAGTAAATAATTATTAAAAATATTTATGAAGTTAGTCGAGTGGTTAATTAGAGTTTAATTGATTGAATTTAGCTTAATTAAGAGTAACTAAGAAAAGGACTAAATTGAATAAGGGTAAAAGTTAAATTATAGATTAAAAGAAAATAAAAGGACCAAAATGGCAATTATGCCATTTAGCATAAGTGAGGTGGCATATAAAGTAAAAATCTAAGATTTTTACTTTGATTTTAATTATAAAATATATATATATTTATTAGTAATAAATTATATTAAATTAATTTATTATAATTATATTATAAGATATTTATATGATAAATAAATTAAATAAAGACAAATGTATGGTAAATAAAATATACAAGTGTAATACATATATTTGTACAATTGTAGTATATTCTATTTAATTGATTTCTATTTAAATAGATTTTATATGAAATAAATAAAATAAATAAAAGAAAGACAAGTGTATAAAATGATTTGGCACAAGTGTAATAAATATTATACATACATTTGTAATACATGTATGTATTTACTTATTATTTAAGTAAATATTAATGTATTTATTATTATTAAATTGATATTATATGATGAATAAATTAAATAAAGACAAATGTGTGGATATGATTTGATACAAGTGTATAAATAAAATATATACATTTGTAATATATGTATTTAATTATTAATAGATATTTATTAATTATAAAAGATATTTATAAATTAAATAATTATATTATAAGATTTTTATGTAATAAATAAATTAAAACATGACAAATGTATGATGATGATATGTTACATGTGTAAATATAAGTAATATTACAATTGTAATAAATATATTGATTATTAAATAGATATTTAATAAGTTATTTTATATATATATATATATATATATATATATATATAGTAAATGAAATAAAAGAAAGAAAGGAAACAAAAGAGACAGAAACAGAATAGCAAACGGGAAAAAGGAAGAAAAGGGGAAAGAAAAAGAAAAGGGAGAATGAGGATTTGGAAGCTTTAAATTTGAATAGCTAATGTTGTCTCGGGAAATCTCGGCTAAGCAAGAAAAAATAGTAAAGACAACGGTCGTTAGCTCGAGAAAATACGGTTTGTATTTCTATAATCCGAACCTAGTTATTACTTGTTATATTTTATTCAATGCTTTTAGTGAATGTTGAAGTGAGAATTATTGTGTTTGATAATGGAGAGGGTTGATTTGGCATGTTATGATTTTATTAAATTAATATTGAATTATATATTGATTGAATTTATTTTGATTGAATTATATAATAAATATGATTTATGTAAAATTTGAATATTGAATGAATGTTATATTAAAAAATATATATTGATTGGAAATATGAGGAAATTGATATGAATATATGAGATTTGTGATATTTGTATATTTGATCTTGAAAAGTAAATTGAATTGTGTTGCATTATGAATTAATATGAATAATTGAAATATATTTGTTGAATTGAATGAAAATGTATGAAATTATGAAAATGTGTGAATATACGTGATTATTAGAATGGTATATTGATGAAAAAATTATTGAAATTGGAAAAGTAAAATAATACCCTATTAACTTGTCGGACTAGATTGGATATAAATGGCATGCCATTGGGTTTGTCATGTGATGAGGAGATTTGTAAGTCGGCCGAGAAGATGTTTCTGTTATTATATACTTCGGTTTGTCCGAAGAGGCATTTAATGCTTTATTGGTGTGTTTGGGAGGATATATTATTCCGGGTGTGTTTGGGTTGGATATTCTGGTGTGTTTGGTTGGATCCGTGTATCTGTCTGAGTCTGAGTCATGTTAATAGGGGTTATTAAATATAACAGTGATCAGATTGTCACTAGATGAAGAATTGAAATGTGGACTGAAACACACGAATCGTATTATACAGTGAAAGCTATCTGGGATAGCAAGTCGATTTGATATGAATGGTAATGACTGTTATTGAAATGGATATGTACAGTACATTGATTGAAAAGTGAATAGTTGAATATAGTTTATTGAAATTAAACAGTGAATTAAAGTATGATTGAAACAAATGAATCATGTAGCTCTGGATTGGATAAAAGTGAATATTATAATTGTTTAATGACTTATGAATAAATTGTGGAAAGCTATCTAGGTTAGTAAATGAAAAGAATGGAATAAATAATAATGGATTTATTTAAGAAATTGAACAATTATGTTATTGTGTTTATTATATGATTTGTATAGAATTTATATGGTAAGTAGTTGAAATTTATCAATGAAATAAATAATTAAATAATTGTAATTGTTACTATGATCGTAAGTATTTGTTATATTATTAAATGTTCGGATTATAGAAATCCCACTGAGTATACCTATACTCAGCGTACGGTTTGTTTCCGTGCACAGGTTGAGTAAAGATAGAACGTTGAATCAGCATCCCAGGCCGATCCCGAATTCAATAAGGTAAAGTCTGTTAATTATTGGTAATGGCATGTACTTAGGGTGTCTTATGTGTATATTAATTGTAAATATCTGATAGGTCTGGTAATACTCCGTAACCCTGTTCAGAGGACGTTTTGGGGTTAAGGGTTGTTACAATTATTTTTATAAATGTATACTAAATTACTACATCATATAGTATTTTTTTAAAAAAAAAAAGGTTCTCCTTTATTATTTATATATTTTTTTAAAATTTGTATTTAGTCTTATCTTTTTCTTTTCTTTTGACTTTTGTTATATGTTCATAATTTGTTTATAGACACTCAATTTTGCCCGGGCCCAGAAATAAGTCTAAAAACAAAAATATAATAAACCCCCAAAAAAAAAAACCGAAGTCCAAGTTCAGTCCAGAATTACAAATATAATTTGGCCCGATCGGAATGATCCATTACTTGAAAAGATTTAAGGTCCATCTACAAGCTTGACTCATATGAAAATATAATCTTCAATGATATGCAATCTTAGATATGATATGCAATCTTAGATATGATACAATCTTAGATATGATTGCAATCTTAGATATGATATGCAATCTTAGAAGATATGATTTTGTAATCTTAGAGATTTAATTTGTAGATACCTTTTAATCTTAACCGTTGATGTAATTGATCTGTACCGTTGGATTTGGGGAGGCTCAACTATAAATAGAGGCCTCCCCCCTCATTGTAAAACAACTTGACTACACTTGAGTTTTGGGAAGCAATAAGAATTCTTAAGAGCATTCACTCAAATTTCTCTCCCTCTTGCGTTCTTATTTTCTACGGTTTGTTCTTATTTATTCTTTGTTCATTTTCGTTTTCAACTTTTTTTATTTTGATTGAATCCCTATTTCCTTGATTTTTAATTCTCTTTTATATTTTATTTTTTAATAATTTTAGTATTATATCAAACTATTTTTTATTAAATTCTATATTATTCATTGTTTTAAAAAATATATTTCATTTAATTGAAAAGTTTTTCTTAAATAAGGAAATGTTTGGTGTTTAGAAATTCGGGAAATAGTGCCCTAACATGCAGGGTTGTGATTTTTTGTTTGACTAAATAACCAAATATCCTTTTAATAAATTTTCAAAATCATGAGATAATTTTAGTTACGAGGATTTAAAACATCGTGTCCTAACATGCTGGATGTAATGTTTGTATACTTTCGGAACAAAGGAATCTCAAGTTTCAACTTTAAATTGTTCAAGTTTTAAAATCTTTTCAAATTTTCGACATTAGGACAATAAATAATCAATTCGGTACCAATTTTGGGCGTTACGAGGGTGCTAATCCTTCCTTGTGCGTAACCGACTCCCGAACCTATTTTCTTGAATTTCGTAGACCAAAATGTTTTATAAAGGTGATCCAATCACACCTAAAAAGGTTGGTGGCGACTCCTATTTTTATTTTTCAAAAAGTCGAACCCCGTTTTTCAAACCCCTTTAAACAAATGGTTTCGACAGCTTGGCGACTCCGCTGGGGACCTATAAGAGAGTCAAGCCGAAAATTGATTATTTTCTGTCTTAATGTCGAAAATTTGGAAAATTTTTAAAATATGTCATTTTTACATGTGTTAGTTGCATATGTTTGTTATTGTTTACGCACACATTCCATTTGCATGACCGTTGTGTTCACACCCTTAAGTGAGAGTGAGAAGCTATGCTTTCGTGAGGTTTTCACCTCCGCATGGGCTAGTGGATTGCTTTCGGGATACATCCGTACCTATGTCTTCGTGAGATTTTCATCTCCGCATGGCCATAGGGAAATGTGTCCCCCTGAACTGAACTTGGTCCATATGAGCCTATAATAGGTGAGGATCGAGGAATCTGCTGGTTCAGGTACCCTTGCTGTAACACCCCAAACCCGGCCTAGACGTTATGACCGAATCCGGTGCGTCACATCGATGCGTTCAAAACGTTCCATTTTACTTAGTTTAGGTTGTAAAAGATACTTTTTAAAGCAGGTTAAGGTGAATAGAAGCATGCACCGTAGGAAACCGGGAAGAAGAGGAGGTGAGTCCGCTTGACCGCTAAGTACCAAGCTCCTTCGGATCCAATCCTAGACATGCACACCACCATTGCCACACCTTAACGACTCGTATAATTTTGAGAAAACCGTCTGGTTATGTCTATCTTAAGAAAATGATTAAGTTTGAAAACGTTTGCTTAGCGGAAGTCTTACTTGTAATCGTGTTATTTTGAAATCCCTTAATGTTTTTGAAAACGCGTCCTAAAGCTAACCTATTTTCCTTAGTCATCATAGTTTTCTTCATCATAGTAAAATAAAATAATAAAAGTAATTAAAACCATAAAAATAATTAAAAGGCCTTATTACACTTAAAACCCAAAACCATAGATGAAATTAAAAGGACGTCCAGTTCACCGTAAAGAAATCAGTTCGAGAAACATGTGGCGACCCAAATCCTCACAGCTCCAAGCCCACTATGGTTGAGGATTACTGCGAGGATGAAAATAAGGGTGAGTTTTGGAAAACTCAGGTGTAATTCAACCCAACCATAGCCTAAATCAGTTCAAACCACGAGAGAGAATAAGTTGGCCTCGGCCGAGCAGATATCGAATAAAGCCCGTAGGCCCGCAATGCACTGTAATGTATATATCATGCTTATGCGTAAACCCAACCATATCCAACCACATACACCCCCATACCATCCTTTCACCATGTGGGGAGACTACTCGACCCACCCAACCGCTACACGCCACAGAAATATGCAGCATGGCTGCCAGATACAGAAAATGTGACAGAGTCACCAGATACAGATATTTTGTGGCAGTGCCACCAGAACAGATAATTTGTGGCAGGGCCACCAGAACAGATAATTTGTGGCATAGCCACCAGGACGCTTCCTCCATAATATAACCCATGTCCCCATGCAACAGATATACATTCATGGCATGCATCATACAGATTTAATTCATCATGCTTTTCAGACAAAATTAACCCTAGGGGTATAAAGGTCATTTAGCATACATAGGGGTATAATGGTAATTTTGCATACATAGGGGTATTCTAGTAAATCTAACTATTTCTAAGGTTTTCATGCATATCGTAGCTATTACGTTTAGCCAGAAACACTTACCGAGCGTTCTTATCGAATTGGGCCCGTTGGCCCATTAACCCAATTTTGCCCCATTAAGCCCAAAATATCAAAACGCACGAAATCGCGCATACTACAGTTTTATCACTTCCGATTACCAGTAATAATTACCCATACGTCTCACGAGCATTCGCACACTCGCAAGCGCCCAAAATACCAGTTTTTAGATATTTCGGCTTTTCGGCTTTTGCCGATCTAGCCTATGAAAGGGTGTCAGTTACACACCTGATTTGTGACGACTTGCTGACAAGATCCACGCATGAACTTCCTACAATTACGTTGCTACAATTCTTAGATTGCAAATCACAACACTAATCTCCATAATTACTTACCCATATTCGACTCTGTCCCTAAAAGCCTTTAAAACTTTACCTTCTTGCCGAAATCCGATGGCTAGATCCAAGTCTGATTGTTCCAAAGATCCAAGCCTTCGATCCAACCCTTGAGAAGACACTAATCATCAAAATAAATCATCGGTTAAAGACCCTTTATGCCCTATGCCCAAATCGATAGCCTCCCTAGATTTTAGGGACTTCGGCTTTTTCCTAACTTGAAAAATAAGACTAGATTTGGAGTGATGAGCACTTACCACTTATTCCTTCCTGCTTTCCACGTAGATCTGATGCAGATTCAACCTTTAAATGACGGTAAAACTTGAATCTAGAAGCTTTGAAGTTTCGGCTACAAGTCCCTAACTCTATAGTAGTTTCAGCTTTTCTAGGTGATATAGAAAATAATGATTTGAGGCTATAACCCCGGTAATGTTGTCGACAGATGCTAGGGGTTTAGAGGAGAGGAATGTTGGTCAAAAGGAAAACATATTGAGGAATATGGCTTTGGAAAAACGGCACAAGAATATAGCTTTTGGATTTTGAGATTTGAGGTTCGGCTTTAGTCTAAGAAAATTAATGGAGGAAAGTGATGTAGAGTAGGGTGGAGATGGACAAGAGGTTTGAAAGGTTGGCTATGGAGAAAGAGAATAAGAAGAAAGCAAAATGGCTAAAGGGAGAAGGTGAGAAAAGCGACAAACGGCACAACTCCCTTCCTATTGCCGAATTTATATCGGCACTTTAACCTAGCGAATTTACCCTCCTAAAGAAACCCTTGGCGGCCACCTCTTGCTCCTCAAGAGTCCAAAATTCGCCAAAACAGCTCACCCCAATCAGCTCCTAGATTTCCTCCTTATCTCTATCCTTATTCAATCCCTTACCCTCTTAAACTCTTCCGATGACTTTTATTTTAGTTCCACTACTTCCCTTTCTGTACATAAAATTAATCACTTAATTTGTTGTCATTGTGACTTGAACCTGGTCCTCCCAAGCTTCCACACGCCACTACATCCTTCCCAGTGGCGCCACATGCCACTTACCACTTGCTTCCTTGTGATCCATTTTTCACAAATAATTCCTAAAACCCAATTTATCGTAACCCTTTCTCTTATAGAATTAAATTTAATTAAAACTACCGGTTTTATCCTAAGCTTGGGCCTTCTAGAGGCCCACCAACATGATTAATCCTACACATAACAAACAGAACACAGAATTTTAAATTTTACAACTTTTACAGAATTCCCGAAAATTGGGGCGTTACACTTGCTTTAGAACCGAACTACATATAGTGAACTTTAAGTACTTGCCCCAGGTAGTATGATGATGACCTTTAGTGCCTACCTTTATAAGTTCTTATTTATTATATTTTTTTATATATGTGATACTGACTTGTTTTTCTTATTTTGCTATCATTGCATGTCATTTATCATTAAAAGGTGTCGATTCAAGGTTCGATTTCTGAGTTAGAAAGTTTTGTAATGGGGAACAAATATCTTAATAAAGTGGAGGACAACTCTTTCGTTTGTGCTTGGTCAAAGAAAACCCAGATAGAAAAAGGAAATAGTGTCATCGAAGGATATACATTAGAATTATGAGACTACACTCTCATTAGTGTGATGCAAAATAACCTCCAAAAGTTAAAGGAAATATGGGATTAATGGAGTAACGAAGCCAAGCAGTTGTTCTACAACAGTTATGGGGAATTGCAGTATTTGCTTGACATGAAGATAGATGAACAATTCAAGGTGAGCGTGGGGAGTATTGAGGGACACTTCTACCATTACAGATGAAGATAGTCACCTCATGGATGGTAGGGGTATAAGACATACAAAATTGAATTGGATGGAAAGAGTTTTGCTTATGATGGTAGAAAGGCTCACTTACTATAGGACCACTACCAAACAACAAGCTGGAATTCATTGTGGTTCTTTAGGATGTTGTACCTATCAGAAATAATGGAAATACAAGACCTAATGGTCGGGACAACCCAAATGAGCATGAAAGAAAGAGATTAAAGAAAATCATATTGTTTAAAGACTTTTAAAGTGGAGATTAACTATGCTGCGAAGATACCCATGCAAGCAATTCAAAATGTTCTGTGGGGGCAGAAATTTGAAGACTCTCAATAAGCACTGAGGATGTTTGATATAATCCTAAGGCAATATAAAGTGAGGCAGTTCAGATAGAGGTCGAGAGTTAGCTTTGTTATTAGATAGGGTTAAGACTCTGGGCCTATGAGCTAAAGCGTATTTGTAATACGTTTTATGAAAAGACTTTTGTTCCTTAAATAACGTTTTCTAAAATGAAATTGAATCGAGATCGATATCTTTTTGCATTCATGCATTTGCATTACATTACATCAAAGAAAAGAAGGTGTTGATTCGAAATTCTATTCCTAAATAGAATAGTTTGTGACAGCCCAAAATTGACCCTAGACGGGATGTGGTTTCGGGACCACAAAACCGAGGCATAAAAATAATTTAAAATTTATTTTGATGCCTATGATATGTGTTAATTCATGTGTGACATTTTTGATGTTTCGATTTAGAGTTATAAATGTGAATTTTACTAGAAGGACCTAGTAGTAAACTTTGAAAGTATGATGGGGAAATGTGTGATGACTAGTTGATAATGCATGCAAAAATAAAGGATTTGCATGTCAAATTTCCCAAAGGAAGCTTAGTGGCCGCCATGACATGGTTTATGGGCAAAGAAAACATGTTGAAACATGTTTTGTTAATGGATGATGAGAGAAATGATTAATAATTAAGATGTGGGAAGAGAAACAAAAAAAAAAGTGTGTGAGTGTAGCATCCCCCCCCATTGCCGTGTAGGTAAGAAAGAAAAACAAAAAAATTTGTTCATCTTTTTCCCTCCTTCCTTTGGCCGAAATTTCTAAGAGGAAGAAGAGATTTTTGCTCCATTTTTGGTTTAGAAGAGATCTAGAAGGAGATTTGGCTAAACTTGCATCAAGATTAAGGTATGTATGAGGTTGTGTCATGAGATTCATGCATGTTTTAGTTGCTAACTTGATGTTCATGTTAGCCATGGTTCAAACCTTTGTTATATCATGGGGATGGTATTTGGCCAAGGTGGATTTTGTGTTAATGCCATTGCATGTTAAATATGAAGCTTGTTAATGGTATATGTGATGGGGGATTGATGGCTCTTGGACTTTCTTTTTAGTATTTTTGAGTAAGACATTAAGTTCTTTGCTTAATCATGACCAAAATTATTATGTTGTGATGTATTCGGTCATGGTATATCCATAAGTATGATTCATGCATGTTGCATGGTAGGTAAGATTTGAGCTTTGGATATGTGTTTATATTTGGATATAAACAACTTGAGATTCGGCCCTTGCACCTACATGAATATATGTTTGCACATGATGAATTGGTATGACATCTATATACTATTTCAAGGTGTCTATTTGCTTGTGATGATGTTTCGGTTATGTAGTAAATGAGAGATGTATATTGACCTACAATATGTAATGCGTTAGTTAGTAAAATGTATGCTGTTTTTTTTTGTGTGTGGTATTAAGTGTAAAATTGGCCTCAACATAGACATGCATATTCGGCCAAATGAAGTAGATTGGTGTGCATGTATTCGGTTAGAGGCAACCGTATTGAAGCCTTATCTTGGCTTAGATAATTGACTAAATGGGTAATAAGTGAGAATGGTTGCCGAATACACATACATACATATGCATGTGTAATTGAATTGTGAATGTTTAGTAAGATGGTTAAACTAGTTGATTTATTGATTAAGCTCAAGGAGTTAAAGAAGGAGAATCAAGCAAGGAAAGACGAAGGTCATTGAGTAGCCGACTTGGACTGCTTTTACCCAACACAAGGTAAGTCATTAGCACATATGTTTGATATTGCTTAAATGATTGTAAAATCTATGCAATTGTGTTTAATGGGATGATATATATATATATATAAATGAAAATGTATGTGTATGGAGTGATGACATTTGTTGAATGTAAAAGAAATAGTGAAATGTGTAGAAAGTTTACTTTCGGCACTAAGTGTGCGGCAATACGTGTACGGTGACGAGATTGGCACTAAGTGTGCATGCTGGAAATATATGGCACTAAGTGTGCATGCTGGAAATATCTGACCTTGGGTGTGCGAGCTCAAGGGTATGGCACTATGTGTGGGCTTAAATCGCATGGCACTAAGTGTGCGAAATCGAGTATTAAGCATCGTAGGTAAGTGACACTATATATATATATATATATATATATATCTCCGATCGAACAATTATATGGAGGGTGTGTCTCCATCGAGTTGAGTATGGACAGCGGATCGGGTAAGTACCTTGAGCTCATGACGAATAGGAAATACGTTCATGCTAGGGGTTGAGCTTGGTAAGCTTTAGATCTATGTGATGATTGCAATTGTATAATTGTGGTGTGAATGAGTTGGTGTGTAAAGTGCCTCAAATATCTTATTGTATAGAATATGAAATGTGGATGTATGACTTGGTATGAGATTGAACCGAAAGGTCCGAGGATTTATGGTATAGTTTCGATATGGATGAGTACCTAGCCTCGTTATTGTTTCATGTTGTGATAACTTTATCAATGGATGGTGTTGAATGCTTATGACTTCTCGAGTTATAAACTCACTCGGTGTTTTCGTGTCACCCATTTTAGGTCTCTTGGACTCGTGATTGTTGCGTTCTCGAAACCGTCTTTGAAGTCATCACACCGCTGGAAATCTTTTGGTATTGTCTTCGTAGTTGAGCTAGGAGAACATTTGGCATGTATAGGCTATTTTGTTTTGTTGAATTGTGGGTTGTAAACTTTAAGCCATGCGAAAATGGCCTATGTGGTCGGTTGAGTGTGATTCTAAAACCTATAGTTACGAGCCTTAGAAACTTAAATTTTGATAAGGTGGCCATAGTTTGTATTATGTATGATGTAATAGATGGCCATAGAAGATTTATGAAATAGTCATTGTTTGCTTTGGTAACAGATACTGCCAGCAGCAGTGAGGTGAGATGGAAAAATGACTAAAAATAGTAGAAGTATAATTAAATAGTGAATAAATTATGAAATTGAACCTTGATGAATCTATTTTCATATGGAAGAAACGAAACGACCATATGAGCAGTATACTGAGAGATATTAAAGTTCTCGTGAGACAGGGCCAGAACGGTTTCTGAATCCCCTGTCTCGACTTTGAAAATTTACCATAAATTATCCAGAAGGAATTAGAAGTCGTGCCATATATGTGCAGATTCCCTTTTGAGTCTAGTTTCATTAGAAACAAACGGCATGAGCATTGAAGCTCTGTACAAGAAGATATCTAGGTCGCAATGCGCGAAGGTCAGTGTAGTTGACCCCTGTAGCATGGGTGACTTTAACTAATAAAATGTACTAATTGGCTTGACCAAAAATTCTAGAAAAAAATGTGTAGATGGTATTATGAGTCTAGGTTCAGGGAAAATTTACGGAACTGATTTTTGAATTCTGTAACTCGAGATATGATTTTTAAGGTGACAGTGACGCAGTTAGCTAGCCCGCCCGAATGTAAATCAAATATTTCAAAGAGAGAAATAAGGAAGTAAGCCCTGTAACACCACGTGTTCAAATCCGGTGACGGTCACGGGTTTGGGGTGTTACATTTAATTGGTATCGAGCTATGGTTTAGTCGGTTCTAGGACTACCATAGAGCGTGTGAGTCTAGCTATACATGCCAAATTGTTAGTGCTTAATAATGTGATGACTTGACGGTTGAAATTTTTGTTTTGATTAGCGATGGAACCCGGATAGAGACCCGTGGCGGATGACGTTGAAAGTGTAGCGGCTGCTCCGCGCAAGGGACACCGCCTGTTGAGCCTCATCATCCGCGAATAATCAAAATGAAGGCGAAACAAGCTTTCTTCACCATGATGAATAAGTGGGTCGCGCGATATGCGAACCAACCCTACTGCCCAACCATTCCCAAATTTAAATACTCCACCCCAAGAGCCCGTAATGCCTTCGCCATCGATCCCGTGAGGCTGAGTAAACCACTTGTAGACCTGATAAGGAAGCGGGCTGAGGAGTTCAAGGCCATAGTTACCGATGATGCCGAAAAGGCCGAAGTTCGCTCGATAACACCATTCGAGTGTTAGATGAACTGTCATGCACACCGATGAATGTCTTAAGTGTGCTATATCCTTGTTGCGAGACTCACTTACTATTGGTGGAGGACTTTAATTTCCATAGTCCCAAACGAACGAGTTACTTGGGATTTCTTTCGGTCGAATTTGAAAGAAATACATTAGTCAACAGTTCATCGATCGAAGCGCAAGGAATTCTTGGAACTCAAGCAAGGCCGTATGACAAGATCTCGAATCTGAACATGAGTTCGTAAGACTCGATTGGTATGCCCGGAGTGTGTGGCTGATGAGGTTGCTATGTGCAAAAGATTTGAAGAAGGATTGAATGAAGAGTTAAAGTTACTAGTGGGAATTTTGGAGATAAAGGAGTTCGTGACACTAGTCGAACGAGCCTGCAAGGCGGAAGAACTTGGGAAGGAGAAGAAGAAGGCTGAATTTGAAGCAAAAGATTACCGTAAAAGATCAACGAGTAAAGCTCCATTCTCGGCTGTAAAGAGGTTCAAGGAGGACACCAGTAAGTCGAGGGCGACTGCGGGAATTTCCATTAGAGCCCGACCATCGACGGACTCCCGAGCTACTTCGGTAGCTAGTGTGGGCAATAATAGTCAAGAGAGACCTGAATGCCCCCAATGTGGAAGACGACACCTAGGTGAATGTTGGGGTAAGTCTGTTAATAGGGCTGTTATGGATGCGGTTCAAGGACCACTTCATTAGAGATTGCACGAGCTAGATGAGAAGAATAAGATGCAAGGTGCAAGACCTAGTGGAACAATGGCTAGAGGTAGGTCCCCGAGAATTTCGGAGGTAGGGGTGGCAATCGAGAGGAGCCTCGACACGGTTGTTCGATCCGAGGCCCGTGCTATCGCTAGAGCATATGCCATCCGCAAGACGAGAGGAGGCATCCTCCCTAACGCCATTACCGGTACTTTCACTCTTTTCGATACTAATGTGATTGCTTTGATTGACCCCGGTTCTACTCATTCTTATATATGCGAAACCTTAGCATCCAAGAAGACTTTGCCTATTGAGTCTCATCGAGTTTGTAATTCGGGTGTCAAACCCCTTGGGTCATTACGTGCTTGTCAACAAAGTGTGTAAGAAAAGTCCCCTAGTATTTCGAGGTTCTTGTTTTCCGGCGGACTTGATGCTTTTGCCGTTCGACGAATTCGACGTTATTCTTGGTTTGGATTGGTTGACCATGCACGATGCGATTGTAAATTGCAAAAGCAAGACTATCGATCTGAGGTGCGCGAATAACGAGATAATTCGGGTTGAGTCTACGGACTTAAAGGGGTTGCCAGCTGTAATATCAGCAATGTTGGCCCAGAAATATGTAAGAAAAGGGTACGAAGCATACCTTGCGTATGTGCTCGATGACAAGGAGTCAGAAAAGAAACCCGAATCTGTGCCAGTGGTTTGTGAATACCCGGATGTTTTCCCTGAAGAATTGCTGGGTTTACCACCTGTTCGGGAATTAGAGTTTGGCATCGAATTGGTACCTGGTACCACTCCAATTTTGATAGCTCCGTATCGTATGGTACCAACGGAATTAAAGAAGTTGAAAGCTCAGTTGCAAGAATTGGTGGATAGAGGTTTTGCTCGTCCGAGTTTTTCACCTTGGGGTGCGCCGGTGTTGTTTGTGAAAAGAAGGATGGAACCATGAGGCTGTGCATCGACTATCGTCGACTTAATAAAGCGACGATAAAGAACAAATATCCGTTATCACAGACGACGATTTGTTCGATCAACTGAAGGAGCCTCGGTGTTCTCGAAAATAGATTTGAGATCGGGCTATTATCGCCATGAATTCGAGATTCGGACGTACTCCAAGACGCCTTGAGCGAGATATGGTCACTACGAGTTCCTAGTGATGCCGTTTGGGCTTACTAATGCCCCTGCGGTATTTATGGATTTGATGAATCGGATCTTCAGACCATATTTGGATCGGTTCGTAGTCGTGTTCATTGATGACATCTTGGTCTATTCAGGAAATGAGACCGAACATGCTGAACACTTGAGGTTAGTGCTGCAAATTTTATGGGATAAGCAATTATATGCTAAGTTCAGCAAGTGTGAGTTCTGGTTAAGAGAGGTTAGCTTCTTGGGGCATGTGGTATCTACATCGGGTATTCGAGTCGACCCTAACAAAATTTCAGCCATACTTAACTGGAAGCCTCCGAGAAATACTACCGAGGTTCGGAGCTTTTTGGGGCTTGCCGGTTATTACCGACGATTGTAAAAGGTTTCTCAACGATAGCCACGCCAATGACGAAGCTACTCCAAAAGGATGTTAAGTTCGAATGGACGGAGAAATGTCAGAAAAGTTTCGATCAATCGAAAACTTATTTGACCGAAGCCCCAATTCTAGTGCAACCGAATCGCAAAAGTTTGTCATCTATAGTGACACCTCCCTACTTGGGTTAGGGCGCGTATTGATGCAAGAAGGTCGAGTTGTGGCCTGCGCGTCGAGGCAATTAAAGCCACATGAGAAAAATTATCCGACCCATGATCTCGAATTGGTCGCCATCGATTCGCTTTAAAGATATGGCAACATTACTTAGTTGGTGAGAAGTGCCATGTGTATTCGGATCACAAAAGTCTCAAATATTTGATGACTCAAAGAGACTTAAATCTGCGACAAAGACGTTGGCTCGAGTTGTTAAAAGATTATGAGCTCGTCATTGACTATCACCCGGGAAAGGCTAATGTGGTTGCGGACGCCTTAAGCCGGAAATCGCTGTTTGCTTTACGAGCGATGAATGTACACCTGTCTATTCTACCCGACAATGTGTTAGTAGCCGAATTAAAGGCCAAACCATTGTTGACTCATCAAATTCGTGAAGCTCAGAAAGTTGACGATGAGTTGGTCGCAAAACGGACTGAGTGTGTTCCGAACAAGGAATCGGAGTTTCAAATAGATGATGACGATTGTTTGAGGTTCAGAAGTCGTCTGTGTGTTCCAAAGAATTCGGAACTTATTTTGATAATTCTGAACGAAGCCCATTGTAGCCGAATGGCAATCCACCCGGAGTACGAAGATGTACAACGATTTGAAACGCCGATTTTGGTGGCATGGTATGAAACGAGACATCTCCGACTTTGTTTGAGATGTTTAATATGTCAACAAGTGAAAGCGGAACATCAAGTGCCTTCGTGGATTACTTTAGCCGATTACGATACCCGAGTGGAAATGGGATCGAGTCACAATGGACTTTGTATCCGGACTGCCACTGTCAGCAAGTAAGAAGGATGCGATTTGGGTTGTTGTAGATAGATTGACTAAGTCGGCTCACTTTGTCCCCGACGCACGGATTTTCAATGGACAAACTAGCCAATTGTACGCTTCTCGATTGTGAGATTACACGGGTGCCTATTTCCATCGTGTTGGATAGAGATCCGAGATTTACCTCGCGATTTTGGAAGAAGTTGCAAGAAGCTTTGGGTACCAAGTTGCATTTCAGCACCGCCTTTCACCCCAAACCGATGGTCAATCCGAGCGGATAATTCAAATACTTGAGGATATGTTGAGATGTTGCATCCTCGAGTTCCAGTGGTTCATGGGAACGGTATTTGCCTTTGATTGAATTCGCTTACAACAATAGTTTTCAATCAAGTATTAAGATGGCACCCTACGAGGCTTTGTACGGTCGTAAATGCCGTACACCATTGTTTTGGACTGAGCTCGGTGAAAGCAAAATTTTCGGGGTGGATTTGATTAGAGATGCTGAACAGAAAGTGAAAGTAATCCGTGAGAGTCTGAAGATAGCCTCTGATCGTCAGAAGTCGTACGCGGATCTGAAACGTAAAGACATCGAGTATCAGGTGGGAGATAAAGTGTTTCTCAAGGTTTCGCCTTGGAAAAAGATACTCAGATTCGGCCGTAAGGGCAAGTTGAGCCCGAGGTTCATTGGGCCATATGAGATATCCGAGCGAGTCGGTCCAGTTGCATATCGTTTGATTTTGCCCCCTGAACTCGAAAAGATTCACGATGTCTTTCATGTTTCGATGCTTCGACGCTATAGATCTGATCCATCGCACGTGATTAGTCCATCAGAGGTTGAAATTCAAGCCAATATGAGTTATGAGGAAGAACCTGTAACACCCCAAACCCGAGACCATCGCCGGTGTCGGACCCGAGGGTTAACAAACCAAGTTCACATGTTTTTGCCCACCAATTTGACATTTCCAGTCAGGCTGGAAAACTGCGTCACTGTCGCCTTAAAAATCATATCTCGAGTTTCAAAACTCGGAAACTGGTTTCGTAAATTTTCCTGAATTTAGACTCATATATACATCCATGGATTTATTTCTAGGATTTTGGTCGGGCCAATTGGTACAGTTTATTAGTTAAAGTTACCCAAGTTACAGGGATCGACTGCTCTGACCTTCGCGCCGTATAACTTGAATATCTCTCTGCACAGGGCTTTAATGCTGGTGTCGTTTGTTTCTAATGAAACTAGACTCAAAATGGAATCTGTACATATAAGGTATATCTCCTAATTCTTTTGGATAATTTATAGTGAATTTTAAAGTTGCGACAGGGAACCCAGAAACCATTCTGGCCCTGTCTCACAATAGCTTTAATATCTCTTAACCTGTAACTCCTATGACCGTTTCGTTTCTTCCATATGAAAATAGACTCATCAAGGTTCATTTACATAGCTTATTCACTATTTGATTCCATTCCTATGAATTATGGTGATTTTTCACATTCACGCCACTGCAGCTGGCAGCATCTGTTTTAAGGTAGGACTTACCTATTTGGTAGTCTCCATGATTCAACTAATCTTGCCATACATAGGTTCATATATGATCATTTTAACCATGCCAATGGCTGATCATATGACCAACATTCCCATTTCCAAACCATAGCCACATCATGACCCCAAATATATATACATACAACCCACAATAAGTCTAAGTTCATGCTCCCTTTTCGAGCCATTTTCGCATGGCCATACATACTTACATTACAACGTATTTAACAAACAAGAGGTAGTCCTATACATGCCATCTCAAGTTCAACCAAAATTTATACCAAAATGGAGGCTTGATAGTGTGGATGACTTCGACTTCAACGATCCCAAACCGATTGCCTCGAGCGAAATCTAGAAAACTAAGAGCCAAAGCAACGGGTAAGCATTTTTATGCTTAGTAAGTCTCAAGGAATATAATGAACTATAATTTACAGCAATACATTCACATAGCCAAATGCATCATTCAATTCAATAACTGAAATTCATTAGTCGATTGAGCGAATGTTGCTCAAACACGCCGACTTTCCAATGCACATATAACGCACCTTATCCTTTGGGCTGTCCGAGTGTACTAATTAAATTCATTTCAGCAACCAACACTCACCTCCAGCCCAAGATTCTTCGAATATAACCGGATATAATCACGTGCACAAATGCCTTGGTCTTAGCCCGGATAGAATAACTTCGACGAATGCCTTCGGCCTTAGCCCGGATATAACCACTAGCACAATTGCCTTCGGTCTTAACCGGATAGAATTTCAGCATAATTGTCTTCGGCTTAGCCCGATATCATTCAATTTCTCATGCACACATACATCAATAATCATTGGACATACATATTTCATTTTCGTTACTAAGGCTCAAACACAATTAATATCATTAGCATATTCGCCTTGGGACTTAGCCCGGTGGAATTCAAATACTCATACACACATAATCAATAATCATACACATCCATATTTCATCTCACATAATTCAAGTAAGGTCACTTCTTGAGGACTTACCTCGGATGTTGTCGAACGGCTTTTTCGGCTATTCGATCACCTTTTCCTTCCCTTGTCCAATTGTGGCCCTCTTAGCTCTTGAGCTAATTCAAACAAATTCAATTTATTAAAACCTCATTGTGCTTGCTTATGGCCGAATATGACAAGGATTTTAAATGGTCATATGGCCACTCTTTAGCTTGAATACACAATGGTCATGCACATTTTATACTACATCAAGCAATTCAATACAATTTATTTGAGCATCAAGGAAATGCTAAGGCCTTCAATAGGCTACCCAAGGCGAATATTCATGTACATGTTGAGGTCAATTTTGCACTTAATACCTCACAAAAACAGCATGCAATCTACTAATTTATGCTTTGCACATTGTGGCCCAAAACTTATAATATAGCATCAAGCACTTATATGTGTGCTAGGTCAATTGTGCTTGCAATTTCACAAGCATTCTTCCACATTTTCTTCTTTAAATCAATATATTCATCACTTAGTTCATAACCAAACATAATGTGCAATCATATATATGCATATATGAGCATGGCCGAATTTTCAAGGTGTCCATAGCCATCCAAAACACAAACTTTTAACTAACATGCAAGAAGCATGAATCATGCTCAAGAATGCATCATGGCCAAGTATGACAATCATGCTCCTTTTCAACTTTAATCATGATAAAACAAAGAGAAAACTCAAAATCTTACTCATGAGTAGAAAATCCATCATTGCATGCATCATCATCAAGCTTCACACTTAGCATGCAATGGCTTTATCACTATAACAACTTTAGCCAAATACCATTTCCATGGCATACCAAAGATTTGAGCCATGGCTAACATGCACATCAAGTTAGCAACCAAAACATGCATGAAACTCCCAACACAACCTCATACATACCTTAATCTTGATGCAAACTTAGCCAAATCTCCTTCTAGATCTCTTCCAAACCAAGCATGAAGCAAAAATCCTCCTTCTTCCTTAGTTTTGGCTCAAAGAAAGGATGAACAAAATTTTTTTCTTTCCTTCTCTACAACTCACGGCAATGGGGTATGCCACTCTCTCACACACATTTTTTTTTTTTTTCATTCTTTTCTTACCCATGCTTATTTGTTTACTATTTCTCCCTAATGCCCAACAAAACATGTTTCATGACATGTTTGACCCATATTCTTTGTCATGGCCGGCCATTACTTGTAGAAAGGGGAATTTGACATGCAAGTCCATTATTTTGCATGCATGCTTTAATTAGTCATCACCTATTTCCTATCGTACTTTCAAAGTTCACTACTAAGTCCTTTCTTATAATTTAGCACCTAATTAATAAAAATCGAGACACGAAATATTTACGCATACCAATTCCACATACAATAAGTACGGAATATAACACTTAATTATTCTTGTGACTCGGTTTCGTGGTCCCGAAACCACTCTCCGACTAGGGTCACATTCGGGGTGTCACAGAACCGATTCGTATCCTATCACGTGAAGTGAAAAAGTTGCGAAACAAGCGGGTTCCGCTAGTGAAAGTGTTATGGCTCAAACACGGATAGAAGAAGCTACTTGGGAAACCGAGAACTCCATGAAAGAGCGATACCCAACCCTATTTACGGTAAGATTTTCGGGACGAAAATTTCTTAAGTGGGGAGGGTTGTGACAGCCAAAATTGACCCTAGACGGGATATGGTTTGGGACCATTAAAATCGAGGCATAAAAATAATTTAAAATTTATTTTGATGCCTATGATATGTGTTAATTCATGTGTGACATTTTGATGTTTCGATTTAGAGTTATAAATGTGAATTTCACTAGAAGGGACCTAGTAGTAAACTTTGAAAGTATGATGGGAAATGTGTGATGAGTAGTTGATAATGCATGCAAAAATAAAGGATTTGCATGTCAAATTTCCCCAAAGGAAGCTTAGTGGCCGGCCATGACATGGTTTATGGGCAAAGAAAACATGTTGAAACATGTTTTGTTAATGGATGATGAGAGAAATGATTAATAATTAAGATGTGGGAAGAGAAACAAAAAAAGTGTGTGAGTGTAGCATCCCCCCCCCATTGCCGTGTAGGTAAGAAAGAAAAACAAAAAAATTTGTTCATCTTTTTCCCTCCCTCCTTTGGCCGAAATTTCTAAGAGGAAGAAGAGATTTTTGCTCCATTTTTGGTTTAGAAGAGATGTAGAAGGAGATTTGGCTAAACTTGCATCAAGATTAAGGTATGTATAAGGTTGTGTCATGAGATTCATGCATGTTTTAGTTGCTAACTTGATGTTCATGTTAGCCATGGTTCAAACCTTTGTTATATCATGGGGATGGTATTTGGCCAAGGTGGATTTTGTGTTAATGCCATTGCATGTTAAATATGAAGCTTGTTAATGGTATATGTGATGGAGGATTGATGGCTCTTGGACTTTCTTTTTAGTATTTTTGAGTAAGACATTAAGTTCTTTGCTTAATCATGACCAAAATTATTGTGTTGTGATGTATTCGGTCATGGTATATCCATAAGTATGATTCATGCATGTTGCATGGTAGGTAAGATTTGAGCTTTGGATATGTGTTTATATTTGGATATAAACAACTTGAGATTCGCCCTTGCACCTACATGAATATGTGTTTGCACATGATGAATTGGTATGACATCTATATACTATTTCAAGGTGTATATTTGCTTGTGATGATGTTTTGTTATGTAGTAAATGAGAGATGTATATTGAGCTACAATATGTAATGCGTTAGTTAGTAAAATGTATGCTTTTTTTTTGTGTGTGGTATTATGTAAAATTGGCCTCAACATAGACATGCATATTCGCCAAATGAAGTAGATTGGTGTGCATGTATTCGGTTAGAGGCAACCGTATTGAAGCCTTATCTTGGCTTAGATAATTGACTAAATGGGTAATAAGTGAGAATGGTTGTTTAATACACATACATACATATGCATGTGTAATTGAATTGTGAATGTTTAGCAAGATGGTTAAACTAGTTGATTTATTGATTAAGCTCAAGGAGTTAAAGAAGGAGAATCAAGCAAGGGAAAGACGAAGGTCATCGAGTAGTCGACTTGGACTGTTTTACCCAACACAAGGTAAGTCATTAAGCACATATGTTTGATATTGCTTAAATGATTGTAAAATCTATGCAATTGTGTTTAATGGGATGATATATATATATATATAAATGAAAATGTATGTGTATGGAGTGATGACATTTGTTGAATGTAAAAGAAATAGTGAAATGTGTAGAAAGTTTACTTTCGGCACTAAGTGTCTTGGGCAATACGTGTGTACGGTGTGAGATTGGCACTAAGTGTGCATGCTGGAAATATATGGCACTAAGTGTGCATGCTGGAAATATACTGACCTTTGGGTGTGCGAGCTCAAGGGTATGGCACTATGTGTGCGGGCTTAAATCGCATGGCACTAAGTGTGCGAAATCGAGTATTAAGCAATCGTGTGTGCGTACATTATATATATATATATATATATATATCTCCGATCGAACAATTATATGGAGGTGTGTCTCCATCGAGTTGAGTATGGACAATGGATCGGGTAAGTACCTTGAGCTCAAGACGAATAGGAAATACGTTCATGCTAGGGGTTGAGCTTGGTAAGCTTTAGATCTATGTGATGATTGCAATTGTATAATTGTGGTGTGAATGAGTTGGTGTGTAAAGTGCCTCAAATATCTTATTGTATAGAATATGAAATGTGGATGTATGACTTGGTATGAGATTGAACCGAAAGGTCCGAGGATTTATGGTATAGTTTCGATATGGATGAGTACCTAGCCTCGTTATTGTTTCATGTTGTGATAACTTTATCAATGGATGGCTGTTGAATGCTTATGACTTACTGAGTTATAAACTCACTCGGTGTTTTCGTGTCACCCATTTTAGGTCTCTTGGACTCGTATTGTTGCGTGCTCGAAACCGTCGTTGAAGTCATCACACCGGCTGGAAATCTTTTGGTATTGTCTTCGTAGTTGAGCTAGGAGAACATTTGGCATGTATAGGCTATTTTGTTTTGTTGAATTGTGGGTTGTAAACTTTAAGCCATGCGAAAATGGCCTATGTGGTCGGTTGAGTGTGATTCTAAAACCTATAGTTACGAGCCTTAGAAACCTAAATTTTGATAAGGTGGCCATAGTTTGTATTATGTATGATGTAATAGATGGCCATAGAAGATTTATGAAATAGTCATTGTTTGCTTTGGTAACAGATACTGCCAGCAGCAGTGAGGTGAGATGGAAAAATGACTAAAAATAGTAGAAGTAGAATTAAATAGTGAATAAATTATGAAATTGAACCTTGATGAATTTATTTTCATATGGAAGAAACGAAAGGACCATATGAGCAGTATACTGAGAGATATTAAAGTTCTCGTGAGACAGGGCCAGAACGGTTTCTGAATCCCCTGTCTCGACTTTGAAAATTTACCATAAATTATCCAGAAGGAATTAGAAGTCGTGCCGTATATGTGCAGATTCCCTTTTGAGTCTAGTTTCATTAGAAACAAACGGCATGAGCATTGAAGCTCTGTACAAGAAGATATCTAGGTCGTAATGCGCGAATGTCAGTGTAGTTGACCCCTGTAGCATGGGTGACTTTAACTAATAAAATGTACTAATTGGCTTGACCAAAAATTCTAGAAAAAAATGTGTAGATGGTATTATGAGTCTAGTTTCAGGGAAAATTTACGGAACTGATTTTCGAATTCTGTAACTCGAGATATGATTTTAAGGTGACAGTGACGCAGTTAGCTAGCCTGCCTGAATGTAAATCAAATATTTCAAAGAGAGAAATAAGGGAAGTAAGCCCGGTAACACCACGTGTTCAAATCCGGTGACGGTCACGGGTTTGGGGTGTTACATAGTTTGTCATAAGGAAATGAATTTCTTGATAAAGTAGATTATAGTGCGGTCGTCTGAATATAGTCCAAGTAAACACGACGAGAGAAAGCTAGCAGTCCACGGAGGAATACATGATGTAATTGCCAGAGATTCAAGCCAACAAAGGTTATCCAAGAGCATGATGAGAGAAAGCTGGAAGTCCACGAAGGAATATATGACTTGATTTAATTGACAACGAAGATTATCCAAGAGCCGGCACTTTTTGATGAGTATCATGGAGATAAGCGAACAAGAGATCGAGGCTCAGATTAAGCAGCAAGGAGCTAGCAAAGGCATCTTTTGGAGAATTTACAAGATTCGACCATGAAGAAAAGATCAGCGTTTACTTGGACTATGAAGGGAAAGATCGCATATGTAATCTATTTTCATGTAAAGAAATCTATTTTCTAGAAAGTTATTCTAATGGAATTGAATTCAAGATCAGCATCTCCTTTTCTTTTGCATTCATGCATTTGCATTGCATCACTTCACATGCATTTAAATCCATAAAAAGACCCTAATTAGTTAAAGTTATCAAAAAGAGAAAGAAAAGAAAGAGAGAGAAGAGGGTCACGGCTGAGTGAAAAAGAAGTTGAATGGGAATTAACGATGTTCCCTTACATATCCCCGACTTTTGTGTCAGGAGGGATAGCTTACCCGGAGAAAGGGGTGTTTGGAAATGAGAATCATCAATGAGGAAGGAACTGAACAAAGAAACCTTGAGGGCATTCGCCCTTACAAACCGGGAAGTTCTTTAAACAATTGGACTGCAGACTTCCTGTAACCTTTAGGAATTTTACGGAGTAATATTCAGAACACTCTTGTTGCTCTAAAGCCTAGGAGTAATGAGATTTCTTTTGAGAAGTGGGCTCATGTTTAGACATTTTTATTTTCAATAAAACATACTTTTATTATTTATCCGAGTAAATATTCTTTCATTCTGATTCTTTTGACCTTTGACATTTTTTATAAATTTACATTTCATGTAAATAGTTATTCTTGAATTCATTTATTCCTTTTATATTCTTTTGTGTGCCTATCATAGATCCCTAGATATCAATGACACGGGCAACGATACTACAGATTCAGAGTTCCTTTTGAGTGCAATATGTGTTTATAGGAATCTCGGTACTTTGAAGATGACAGAAATTGTGACTTGTTTCTGAATTTGTTGAAAATGGTTTTTACCCCATGAAGTGGTGGTAGGAAATATAGCCTTAGAGGAAGGAAAGATTACGAAATTGGAATTAGCTGAAGAGACAAAACAAGACCTTGTTGAGACTATTATGGGAATTCAAAAATGTGGTTCAAAAACACATGCAGGAGGATTTGCAATTGCCAGAATAAACATGAGGTTTTGGGGCACTGTTGGTCCACCATGAAAAGGGATCGCATCAGTTGTACAATGAATGCGAAATTTCAGGGAGACAAGACTTATGGGGCATGTATGTTATGGGCCCGAGCTCGTCAAAAGTTTCAAGCTGACAATGACTCATTTTTGTGGACATCAACTACTCCATTAAGAGGGGGAGATAGCTTCATATACCAATATTACAAAGTCAAAAGTCATCCATTTCAAAAAAAAAAAGATTGTATATAACTGCATAATGCCAAAAGTTTGTAGTCTTTTCAAAGATAATGTGCCATACCACAGTACAACAAAGGTTGCCAAAAGAAAAGAAAAAGAAAAAAAACAAATTACAGAAGATGACCGAGACTGATAAAAATTGGCATAAGAAACTACCGCCTACTCTCTATGCTTACGCTGGGGCAAACAACTTCAATTCCAGTTGTTTCAAAGGTTCCAACCATCATCCTTGGAATGGGTGCATTGTTTGGCTTTCCTGAGCAGTCTGATGTGCCATCAATAGCTGCGATGGTTACCTCCAGGCGGTGGCCATTGATTTCCAGCTATGGGGCATCAGGCTATATGCAGTCTCTGAAGCTTAAAATGATAGATTTTTTCTTCAAAACCAGTTTCTAACAAAGTGGATGACGGTATCATGAAGGAAGCTCTCTTAGACTTCTAAACAAGTTCAGGGAAGAGGAAACCTGATCAAATCATTATTTTCAGGGATGGGGTTAGCGAGTCTCAATTCAATCAAGTTTTGATTAAGTTGTTGAGGCTTGCAAGTTCCTTGACGAGAAGTGAAACCCTAAAGATTGTGGTTATTTTTGTACGAAAAACCATCATACCAAGTTTCTTTTCAGTAGGGATCTCCTGACAATGTGCTACATGGTACTGTCATTGACAACAAAGTATGCCATCCAAAGAACAATGATTTTTACCTTGGTACCCATGCTAGAATGATTGGAATCACGAGGCAGACCCATTATCATTTCTTTTAGACCAGGCTGGGTTTTTGGCTGATGATCTACAAGAGTTTGTTTATTCTCTATCCTATATGTATCAAAGGAGCACCACGACCATATTTGTTGTGGCTTTTATTTGCTACATTCATTTGGCAACTTTACAGTTGGGGGCAATTTATGAAGATTAGGGATGCTTCAGAAACATCATCGAGTCATGGTGGGATGTATGCTCTGGGAGTAATCTTTGTACCTCAGCTTTCCAGGTTGAAGGATAAAGTCAGCAACTTTATTCTTGTCTGCTAAGAATCATTGAACCATCTTTTTGTAGGGTTTGACAAACAACAGCCAGGACTGCTACTAGGGCAATCCCTTTCTCATGGGTTTATGAATCAAGATTTTTCCTTCAAGCTTTGATGGAGTCAAGAATTGAATACCTCTAGTAAACTTAACTTGAAAGTATTAATCCTAAGCAAATGTACAAAAAATGGATGACACAGACTTATGCAAAGAAGGTTCGTCCAAAAGAATTTCATAAAGGAAACCTTGTGCTAAAAGATATCGTTCCCATGCAAAAGGATGCCGAATTGGAAAGGGCCATATGTTGCGAAGAGGGCTTTCTCTAGAGGTGCACTGATTTTGACAAGAAATGGATAGGAAGAATTTATCTGATCCAGTGAATTCGGACTCGGTCAAGGAGTATTGTCTGATGGAGAAAGGAAGCCAAGGTGAAAACCTGCAAAGGGCACTTTGGGACTTCTATTTCAAAAAAAAAGGAAAAAAAATAAAAGAGAAAGAGAAAAAAATAAAAAAAAGAGAAAAAATAAAAAATGCAGAGGCCAAGGTGAAAACTGCAAAGGGCGCCTTGAGACCAAAGGGATTTTGAGTTGAAAACCCGAAAGTGCAGCTCAAATTTGAAAGTCATGCAGTGATCTTGCTATACCGGATTCGACGAGAAGTGAAGTACGTTACATATAGAGGCATCAACGAATTACTTTGGATCTTTTAAACACATGTTGAACTCAAGAAAGTCTTCATGGAGCTGGTGTATAGACGCTCAAGCTGCGATATCTAGGGCATCTGATTTCTGTCCTATTTACTATCTTTGGATTCTTTTTCTTCGCAAAGATATGTTCTCAGTTTAATCTTTGTGCATTCCTTCCAATAATTTGTCCAAATCTAATTATCCTCAGGATCAATTTATTTGTCTCCCATTATTCATAAAGCATGTTGCATTGAAATAATGATAGATGAACTAAAATATCTTCACAAACGAAGTTTTGCATATTACTCTAGAAATTTCTAGATAATACAAGAAACTGAAACAAGACAATTGTTTAAGGAATTCTCATATGTATGGGTTGGAGATACTCGAGATTTTTTCTTCATTCAAAAGGTGGTTGGACGTTTTAAGCAATATTGATCTTAAGAAAGGATCATTTCATAAACATCTTCAGTGGGTCGTAACATTCGGGGAATGGTACGGTAGACCAAATTGATGGAGAAGATTTGAGGCATACGAGCAGAGTATGATTGATATGTCGAGAAGAACGAGGTGGAAAGCTCGATAGATGAATGAGTGATGACGTTCGAAATAAGAGTTATTTTCATAAACATTTTGCATTATAATAGGTTTAATTAGGAGCATTTGACTCATTTCAATCATAACATCCTAATCATTAGGCATGAACTCATACGCATTATACAGGTTATGTTCTTCAAGGGGCAATGAAGATTGATGTGCCTTAACTCCCTAAGTAGTAGGGCAATAGGCTGAAGCATAGCAGATTTGACCTTCAAGTATTTATACTGAAGCAGATCCAAGATGATTTGGCATCTTTGTATTGGCAAAGAGCAGATCGAAGACAACAGATTTGGCGTCTTTGTATTGGCAGAGAGAAGATCGAAGATGACAGATTTGGCATCTCTGTTTTCGGCGGAGAGCAGAACAAAGACATAGCTGTTTTGGCTTCCATGTGTTTACGTTGAAGCAAGTCTAAGATGATTTGTCATCTCTGTATTGGCAGAGAGCAGATCGAAGATAGCAGATTTGGCATCTCTGTATTGGCAGAGAGAAGATCAAAGATGACAGATTTGGCATCTCTGTATTGGCAGAGAGCAGATCAAAGATGATAGATTTGGCATCTCTGTATTCGGTGGAGAGCAGATCGAAGACATAGTTGATTTGGCTTCCACGTGTTTGCGTTGAAGCAAGTCTAAGATGATTTGGCATCTCTGTATTGGCAGAGAGCAGATCGAAGATAGCAAATATGGCATCTCTGTATTGGTAGAGAGCAGATCAAAGATGACAGATTTGGCATCTCTGTATTCGGCGGAGAGCAGATCGAAGACATAGCTGATTTGGCTTCAACGTGTTTATGTTGAAGCAAGTCTAAGATGATTTGGCATCTCTGTATTGGCAGAGAGCAGATCGAAGATAACAGATTTGACATCTCTGTATTGGCAGAGAGCAGATCGAAGATAATAGATTTGGCGTCTCTGTATTGGCAGAGAGCAGATCGAAGATAGAAAATTTGGCGTCTCTGTTTTGTCAGAGAGCATATCGAAGAGAAGAACAACAGATTTGGCATCTCCGTATTCGACGGGAAGCAGATCCAAGATGATTTGGCATTCCTGTGTTTACAGGGAACAGATCAAAGACATAGCAGATCTGACATTCCTGTGCTTACAGTGAAGTAGATTAAAGATTTTAACATGGCATCCCTGTGTTTATAGGGAACAAGTTGAAGATAACTGATTTGGCATCCCTGTGTTTATAGGGAACAGATCGAAAACATAGCAGATCTGACATTCCTGTGCTTACAGCGAAGTAGATTGAAGATTTCAGCATGGCATCCCTGTGTTTATAGGGAACAAGTTGAAGATAGTAGATTTGGCATCTCCATATTCGACGGGGAGCAGATTAAAGACATAGTAGATCTGACCTTCATGTGTTTACATCGAAGCAGATCCAAGATGACAGATTTGACATCTTTGTATTAGACTGGGAGCAAATCGAAGATAATAGATTTGGCATCTCTGTATTAGACGGGAGCAGATTGAAGAAGCAAATTTGGCGTCTCTGTATTAGACGGGGAGCAGATCAAAGATAACAGATTTGGCGTCTCTGTATTAGGTAGGGAGTAGATCAAAGATAGCAGATATTGCCTTCCTGAGTTGTAGTGAAGCAGATTGAAGCCGTCAAGAGGCCATTTAAAGAAGATCAAGGATCAAGAACTCAGGACTCGGCGAGCTCGAGCAAAATTGGTCCTTTTATAGTCTTTGCTCTATTCCTGTTACACAGCAATGAGCAAAGAGGGGCAGCTGTAGACACTCAACTTTGACCGGGCCCAGAAATAAGTCCAAAAACAAAAGTATAATAAACCTAAAAAAAACCGAAGTCCTACTTCAGTCCAGAATTACAAATATAATTTGGCCCGATCGGAATGGCCCATTACTTGAAAAGATTTAAGGTCCATCTACAAGCTTGACTCATATGGAAATATAATCTTCAATGATATGCAATCTTAGTTATGATATGCAATCTTAGATATGATACAATCTTAGATATGATTGCAATCTTAAATATGATATGCAATCTTAGAAGATATGATTTTGTAATCTTAGAGATTTAATTTGTAGATACCTTTTAATCTTAACCTTTGATGTAATTGATCTGTACCGTTGGATTTGGGGAGGCTCAACTATAAATAGAGGCCTCTCCCCTCATTGTAAAACAACTTGACTACACTTGAGTTTTGGGAAGCAATAAGAATTCTTAAGAGCATTCACTCAAATTTCTCTCCCTTTTGCGTTCTTATTTTCTACGGTTTGTTCTTATTTATTCTTTGTTCATTTTCATTTTCAACCTTTTTTTATTTTGATTTAATCCCTATTTCCTTGATTTTTAATTCTCTTTTATATTTTATTTTTTTAATAATTTTAGTATTATATCAAACTATTTTTTTATTAAATTCTATATTATTCATTGTTTTAAAATATATATTTCATTTAATTGAAAAAGTTTTTCTTAAATAAGGCAATGTTTGGTGTTTAGAAATTCGGGAAATAGTGCGCTAACATGCTGGGTTGCGATTTTTTGTTTGACTAAATAACCAAATATCCTTTTAATAAATTTTCAAAATCATGAGATAATTTTAGTTACGAGGATTTAAAACATCGTGTCCTAACATGCTAGATGTAATGTTTGTATACTTTTGGAACAAAGGAATCTCAAGTTTCAACTTTAAATTGTTCAAGTTTTAAAATCTTTTCAAATTTTCGACATTAGGACAATAAATAATCAATTCGGTACCAATTTTGGGCGTTACGAGGGTGCTAATCCTTCCTTGTGCGTAACCGACTCCCGAACCTATTTTCTTGAATTTCGTAGACCAAAATGTTTTATAAAGGTGATCCAATCACACCTAAAAAGGTTGGTGGCGACTCCCATTTTCATTTTTCAAAAAGTCGAACCCCGTTTTTCAAACCCCTTTAAAAAAATGGTTTCGACATTGTTTATTTATTTTTGTATCATCTTGCATTTATTTAGTATTGTTTTAATATGTTAATTTTATCTTATGAATTACTTGTTATTTTTATGTTATTTATTGTTTTATATATTTGCGTGGAAATTTATGTTGTTATATTTCGTGAAATATTATTATATATATTATGTAATTTATATTGTTATATCCATTGTTTTCTATGTTGTATTTTGCATAAAATGTTAATGCATGTATGTTTATGTTATTTATGATTTTATCTGCATGAAATGTTAATGTATATTATATAATTTATGTCGTTATTTATCATTTTCTATATTATATTTGTACGAAATGTTAAAGTATGTATCATATAGTTTATATTGTTTAGTATTGATATCTTGTAATATGTTAAATGTATCATTGCTATAAAAATTTATATTTTAATCTAAAAGAATTTTAAAAATGAGGCAATGTTTTTGGTATTTAGGAATTCGGGAAGTAGTGCTCTAACATGCTGGGTTGCAATTTCCCGTTTGTCTAAATGTCTAAAAAAATATCCTTCTAAATAGATTTTGTAAATCACGATATGATTTCGGTTACGAAAACTTAGGAATATCGTGTCTAATCATGCTGGATGTGATGTTTGTACTCTTTTGGAGCAAAGGAATCTTGATTTTCAACTCAAATTATTACGATTTTAAAAAGAGATCTTATTTCTAAATTCTTTCAAACTTTTGACATTAAGACAGAAAACTATTCAATTTGGTACCAATTTTGGGCGTTGTGAGGGTGCTAATCTTTCCTCGTACGTAACAAACTCCCGAACCTGTTTTCTCATAATTTCGTAGACCAAAATGTTTTATAAGGTGATCCAATCACACCTAAAAAGGTTGGTGGCGACTCCCGTTTTCGAAATACCCCCTTAAAAAATGGTTTGGACAGCTTGGCGACTCCATCGGAGACTAATAAGAGAGTCAAGCTAAAAATTGATTATTTTCTGTCTTAGTGTCAAAAGTTTTGAAAAATTTTATAAAAGAATATCTATCTTTTTACATGTGTTTGCTGCATATGTTTGTTATTTTGTTCTCAAACACATTGCATTTGCATGACCGCTGTGGTCGCACCTTTAAGTGGGAGTGAGAAGCTACGCTTTCGTGACGTTTTCACCTCCGCACGGGCTAGTGGATTGCTTCCGGGATACATCCGTACCAATGTCTTCGTGAGATTTTCATCTTCACATGGCCATAGGGAAATGTGTCCCTCTGAACTGAACTTGGTCCATATGAGCTTATAATGGGTGAGGATCGAGGAATATGCTGGTTTAGGTACCCTTGCTTTAGAACTAAAACACTTGTAGTGAACTTTAAGTGCTTACCATAGGGAGTACAGTGATAGCCTTTAGCAAGTTACCCTTATAACGGCCTGTTTATTATACCTTTTATATATGACACTAACCTATTTTATTTTATTTTTTGCTATCATTGCATGTCACTCAACATTTAGAGGGGTCGATTCACGGTTCAATTTCTAGATTAGAAAGTTTTGTAATGAGGAACAAATATCTTGATAAAGTGGAGGACAACGCCTCAGTTTGTGCATGGTCAGAGAAAGCCCAGTTAGAGAAAGGAGATAGTGTTATTGAGGGGTATACGTCAGAGTTGTGGGACTTTACTCGTATCAGTTCTACACAGAATGAGTTGAAGGAGTTGAAGGACATTTGGGCCCAATGGGAGGACGAGACTAAGCAATTGTTCTACCAGAATTATGGAGATCTTCCCTATTTGCTAGACATCAAGGTGGATAAGCATCTGTTTCGAGCTATGGTATAGTTTTGGAACCCTGCTTATAGTTGTTTTACATTTGGAGAGGTAGACTTAGTACCCACTTTGGAGGAGTACATGGCATTGCTTCGCTGTCCAAAAATTCAAGGTAATAAAGCTTATGTTAGGGCTGCTAATCTCCCAACTTTCATGAAGAAATTAATGATGATCACAGGGATGAGTGAACAGTGAGTCGCAACTCGAATCCAACAAAAAGGTGATGGTAAATGCATTCAGTGGGCAAGTTTGAGGGATCTAATATTGGCGCACCCAGATGTGAAGAAGAGGGTTGATGTCTTGGCCTTAAGTATTTATGGTTTGGTGATTTTCCCCAAGGCTATAGGACACATAGATGAGGTAGTTGTGGATTTATTCAATCGACTTGGTAAACAGAACACACCTGTGCCTGCAATCCTAGCCGAGGCGTTCACATCCTTAAGTGCATGTCGGAGAGCTGGTGAAGGTAGATTCATTGGATGCGCACAGTTGTTGATAGTATGGTTCCACAGTCACTTTTGAAAGGTTGATAAGGTTTCTTTCCGAGTGTTCTTTGAGGATTATTCTCCCTTAAAAGAAGCAGCAGCTACGCTGAGTAGGGACGACATTACAGAGGAAAGGTGGATGGAAATACTTCAGAATCTCCGAGAAGAAGATGTTATATGGAAAGCCCCTTGGATGGCTCCTAATGAAGTCCTTTATCGTTGCGGAAGCTTTGATTGGGTACCTCTTCCTGGAATTTGGAGAGTTGTTGGTTATGCACCATTACTCGTCCTAAGGCAGTACAAAGCAGGGCAGTTTATACCGGCAACACAAGGGTTAGCTCAGAGTGATTTCTCATATAAGGGGGATCATTATAAGAAGAAGATGCGAGAGATTTTCGAGGCTTGGAAGAAGATTTGCTGTGTGAAGATTCTAACTGAAGGTCTGACGACAACTCTTGAGTACAAGGGGTGGTTTTGTAAGAGGATTAATGATAACATTCCTAGGCCAAGGTTGGGGGCTGCTCGATCAATAGAGGAGAATTTACGAGTGGTCTCATCAGAGTTAGAAGTCATAAAGCAAGAGGTTGAAAGAAAGAGTTTGGAGCTCGGGAAAAAGATAAAGAAGCTGAAAGAAGAGAAGATGTACCTAAGCTTAGACGTGGATGTTCAGAAAATTGAGGTCGAGAAAGTGAGAAAAGAAAAGAGGAAGATTGAGAAAGACCGAGATGACTTGAAGACGCTATATAAGAGGATACAGCTATCAATAAAGAGAGCTGGATTGGGGAAGTCTAAAGAGCAGTGGCAACAAGAGGTTCAAGAAGAAAGAGCCAAAGTTGAGTATTGGGAGAAGAAGTTCCAAGAGATGCAGGCGCAGAATCAGGCCCTAGAGAAGGAGAATCAATGATTAAAAGCTAAAGTGACTGAGCTTGGGCGATGTCTTTGTCATCACCAAAGTTGTAACTCCGCGATCAAGTTAAAGGCAAGTCTGAACAAGATCGAGGAAATGAGGCACAACATTGGAGGGTTGGAATCAGCACTACGGAACTGTGAACTCCGGATTGAGCAGCTTAAGGCAAGAGAAGGACATTGGAAGGAAGAGCTTCACCATTTTCAGGATCAGGTCAGAGATAGGGACTACCTCATGGGAGAAGCCATAGTCCAGATTCGAGAGGTTACTGATTATTTGCAAGACCTGGCAGCGTAAGCTAATGTATTGAGTACAAAGTATGAGTTAGTGTCAGATAGAGGTCTAGAGTTAGCATTGTTATTGGATAGGGTTAAAACTCTGGGCTTGAGGGCGAAGGCGGATTTGTAATCCGTTTTGTGTAAAGATTTTTGTTTCTTGAATAACATTTTCTAAAGGAAACTGAATCAGAATCGATATCTTTTTGCATTCATGCATTGGCATCTCATCCCATCATATGCATTCCCTTTTTTTAGAAGGACCCTAATTAGTTAAAATTAATAGAGAGAGAGAGAGAAAGAGAGTAAGAGAAAGAGAAAACCTAGAAGAAGCACATCCTTACGGTACACGCTTTAAGACAAAGAATATGGATCAAAGACTTGAGCAGATCTAGAAAGAAATGCAAGAGCAATTGCAGGAACAATTGGCAAAAATCCAACAGGAGATGAAGGATCAAATGTTGGAGGCCCAAAGGAATATGATGGCTGAGATGGCTCAACTGCTGAAGGGGGCAACGGATAAAGGAAAGGCCCTTATGACTATCACTGAAGAGGATAATGAGGATCATCCTCTAGGTTTTACCCCACCTCATGAGCAAACTCAACATGAGGCATATCCTCGAAGGCCGTCCGTTACAATAAGGCCTCAACATGGGCAAGTCGATGCTGGAACGCCCATGTATTTCCAAACTGGCTCAGGATCCAACCCGGGAGATAACCCTACCAATCTAGTCATCCCTGATTTAGATGTAGCGGAGAATGAAGAGATGAGACTCGAATCATCAAGGCAATTAGAGTAACGTTGCAGATGGTTAGAGGAGAAATTTAAGGCATTGGAAAACGTTGATAATCGTCAGGGAATTGATGCTAAGGACGTGAGTTTGGTCCCAGATTTGGTGCTTCCTTATAAGTTTAAGATGCCGAAATTTGAGAAGTACAATGGGACTACTTTCCCTGAAGCTCATATCACCATGTTCTGTAGGCGGATGACCGGCTATGTAAACAATGATCAACTATTGATCTATTGTTTCCAGGATAGTTTGGTTGGGGCAGCGGCTAGGTGGTATAATCAATTGAGCCACGATAGGATCAGTTCTTGGAGAGACTTAGCGCAAGCCTTTATGCAGCAATATAATCATGTGACTGACATGACTCCTGATAGAATCACTCTACAAAACATGGAAAAGAAGCGTAATGAGAGCTTTAGGCAATATGCACAGAGGTAGAGGGAGGTTGCCATGCAAGTTCAACCACCACTTTTGGAGAAAGAAACTACCATGCTGTTCATTAACACCTTGAAGTCTCCATTCATTACTCATATGATTGGAAGTACCACCAAGAGCTTTGCTGATATAGTTATGGCAGGAGAAATGATTGAGAACGCCATAAGGGGTGGTAAGATAGAGGGGGAAACTGTTAAAAGATCGGCCCCAAGAAGGAAAGATAATGAGGTGATCAATACGAGTAGTTATAACTCAAAAGCTATTACGGTTAGTCAACCTAGAGCAACTACAGTTGGGCAATAGGATTCCCAAAAGCAGGGATCTGGTACGAGACAAAATTCTGAAAAAGTCTCATTTACGCCTATCCCAGTGACGTACCGGCAGCTTTATCAAAGTTTACTTGATGCGCATGTAATAGCTCCTTTTTCATTTGAAACCATTGCAACCCCTATATCCCAAATTGTACGATGCAAACGCCAAATATGAATACCATGCAGGGATATCGGGGCATTCATTCGAAAATTGGACTGGCTTTAAAAAAGTAGTGGAAAGACTTATCAAGATAAGGGTTGTAAAATTTGACGACACCCCTAGTACAGAGAACTCGTTGCCAAACCATGGGGATCAAGGGGTAAACGCAATTGGGAAAACTAGTATGAGAAGGATTAAGGAGGACGTGGCCGAGATAAGAATGTCGATGAAAGTAATCTAGGAAGAAATGATGAAAAGAGAGATCATAATCTATGAAGAGGGAAATAAAGGAGTGAGGGATTACTGCGAGTTCCATGCAAAAAAGGAACATGAGATCCAGGAATGTGACGAATTTAAGGCTTTGGTACAAAGTCTTATGGATAATAAGGAGCTGGAATTTTATGAAACTAGTTTAGATGAAAGACACGTATGCGCATTGGAAGATGAATTAAAGAATCAAAGAATCAACCGGCCAAGGATCATTATTTCTCTACCAAGGAATAATGAAGTTGAGACAAAAACAGTGCCGAAAGTCATTATTCACAAACCCACTTCCTTTCCTTATAAGGACAATAATAGGGTACCCTGGAATTATGACTGCAATGTGACAATGCCAGAAAAAGAAGATATAGCTAGTACTTCTAAAGATTCTTAAGTTGAAGGTTCCTACACACGTAGTGGGAAGCGTTATGATATAGGAGGCATTAGAGTTGAGCCCACGAAAGTGAAAACCTTTAACATTGAGAAGGAGAAGGGGGCTGAGGTACTTGTTAATGAGCCAGTGAAGGAAGAAGAAGCTAAAGAGTTTCTAAAATTTCTGAAACACAGTGAGTACAGCGTGGTTGAACAATTGCGCAAACAACCAGCTCGCATATTAGTGTTGGCTTTGCTTCTGAGTTCAGAGGTACATCGTGAGGCATTAATGAAAGTGCTCAATGAAACTTACGTTACTAATGATATATCCATCAACAAGTTGGATCGATTGGTTAATAACATAAGTGCTGACAACTTCATTTATTTCAATGATGATGAAATCCCACCTGGTGGCATGGGATCAGCTAAAGCTTTGCACATCACCACTCGATGCAAAGGATATACATTGCCGAGTGTGCTTATTGATAATGGGTCAACCTTAAATGTCTTACCATTGTCTACATTGAACAGATTGCCCATAGACAGTTCTCACATGAAAACATGCCATAATGTAGTGAGAGCATTCGATGGTACGGAGAGAAAGGTCATGGGAAGAATTGATATCCCTTTGATGATCGGGCCAAACACGTATGAGGTAGATTTTCTAGTAATGGATATCAAGCCCTCTTATAATTGCTTGTTATCGAGGCCTTGGATACATTCGGCAGGAGCACTGCCCTCATCTTTGCACCAGAAATTAAAGCTAGTAACAGACGGACGTCTGGTCACCATAAATACCGAGGAGGACATCATGGCAGCAGTTACCAGTAACGCAGATGAGGAGGCTGTTGAGTGTTATTTTCGCTCCTTAGAATTCATTAATGCAACTTTATTCTAGAAGGGAATGAGGTACCGATGCCTAAGATATCTAGAACCACAAGAATGGGTTTGCAGATGACAGTGGGAAAAGAAGCCTTGCCAGGAAAAAGGATTAGGCAGATATCTTCAAGGTGGAATCCGAGTCCCTAAATTAAGGGAGAAAAGAGATCGTTTTGGCCTAGGTTTCAGGCCAGATCATAGATAGAAAAGGAAAGAAACGAAAAAGCATCAAGAAAGAAGAAGGGCGCGTTTGAGTGGAAGAGAGGTTGATTGGGAATTGATGACGTTCCCTCACATATTCCAGACCTTTGTATCAGGTGGGATAATTCACCATAAGAAAAAGTGGCTCGAAAATGGAAATCATCACATCAATGCTATACATGATGAGAAGACTGGACAAAGAAACCTTGAGGGCATTCGCCCTTACGAACTGGAAAGCTCTTTAAACAATTGGACTGCAGAAGAACTTCCTGTAGTTTCTAAAGATTTTACAGAGTAATTTTTAGAACACTCTTGTTGCTCTAAACCTAGGAGTAATAAGATTTCATTTATAAAATAGGCTCATGTTCAGATACTTTATTTCAATAAAACACGTCTTTACTATTAATTTGAGCAAACATTCTTTCATTCTTTGTTCTTTTGTCCTTTTAATCTTTCATTTCATTCATAACATGTTAATAGACATTCTTAAATTCATCCGTTCATTGTACATTCCTTCGTATCCCCGCAGGCCCCTAGATATCAACGACATGAGCGATGATACTACAAATCCTAAACTCTCTTTTGAGCAAGACATGTGTTTAGAGGAACCTCAGAATTTTGAAGATGACAGGGATTGTGATGTGTCTCCAGATCTATTGAGAATGGTGAAACAAGAGGAGAAACAAATCTTACCCCGTGAGAAAGAGGCAATAGAGAGAGTAGCCTTGGAAAAAGGAAAAGAGGTGAAATTTGGGACACACATTGCTAAGAAAACGAGACAAGGTCTTATTAAGCTGTTATGTGAATTCAAAGATATCTTTGCATAGTCATATCAGGATATACCAGGGTTGAGTACTGATATCGTGGTACATCGTCTCTCCATAAAACAAGATAGCAAGCCAGTCCAACAAAATTTGCGAAGGATGAGGCTTGATATTATGCTGAAAATAAAAGATGAAGTCCAAAAGTAGTTTGATGCTGGATTCTTACAAGAGGTTAAGTACTCAGAATGGGTGGCTAACATTATGACTGTCCCTAAGAAGGATGGGAAGGTACGAATTTGTATTGATTACAGAGATTTGAACAAAGCTAGCCCAAAGGACAATTTTCCTTTACAACACATCGACACTTTGGTGGACAATGCAACGGGATATTCGTTGTTCTCCTTTATGGATGGCTTCTCAGGGTACAATCAGATAAAGATGCATCCTGAGGACATGGATAAAACCACCTTCATAACATTGTGGGGCACCTTTTGTTATAAGGTAATGCCCTTTGGGTTGAAGAATGCAGGGGCAACGTACCAAAGGGCTATGGTAACCTTATTCCATGATATGATGCACAAGGAGATTGAGGTGTATGTTGATGGCATGATTGCCAAATCTTGAATAGAGACGGAGCATATTGAAGTCTTGAGGAAGTTGTTCCTAAGATTAAGGAAGTTTCAGCTGAAGCTTAATCTGGCAAAGTGCATCCTCGAAGCTAGGTCGGGGAAGTTATTGGGCTTTGTGGTCAGCGAAAAGGGAATAGAAGTTGACTCAGACAAGGTTAGAGCCAAACAAGAATTGCCTCCACCATGTACTTAGAAGGAAGTTCGGGGTTTTCTTGGACGGTTGAATTATATCACTCGGTTTATTTCACAATTAATCGAGAAATATGATCCTATATTTCGCCTCCTTAGAAAACACAACCAAGGTATTTGGGATTAGGAATGCCAGAATGCCTTTGATAAAGTCAAGCAATATTTGTTAAACGCTCCAGTGTTATCTCTGCCCAGTCCAGATAGACCATTAATTCTGTACTTATCAGTGTTTAGTAATTCTATTGGATGTGTGCTTGGTCAATATGACGAGTCAGGAAGAAAAGAGAAGGCGATATATTACCTCAGTAAGAAATTCATTGAGTGTGAAATGAGATATTCGCCAATTGAGAAGTTGTGTTATGCTTTGATCTAGACGACTCGAAGGTTGAGGCAATATATGCTATATCATATGACCTGGATAATTTTGAAACTTGATCCATTAAAGTACATGATGGAGTCAACAGCCCTAAATGGAAGAATGGCAAGGTGGCAAGTACTGCTTTCGGAGTTTAATATAGTTTATGTGAGTCAAAAGGCTATAAAAGGAAGTGCGATAGCAGAATTTCTGGCTAGTAGAGCTCTAGAAGATTATGAGCCATTGAGCTTTGATTTCCTTAATGAGGAGTTGATGTATGTGGCAACTACTGAAGAATATCCATGGAAGCTGAACTTTGACAGTGCAACCAATGTAGTATGAAATAGAATTGGGGCAGTCTTGGTATCCCTAAATGGTGATCATTATCCATTTACATGTAAATTAGATTTTGACTGTGCGAACAATATGGCCGAATATGAAGCATATATCATGGGGATTCGAGCAGCCAAAGAGTGAAAAATTAGAACTCTGGAAGTATATGGAGACTCTGTGTTGGTAATTTATCAGCTTAGGGGTGAATGGGAGACAATGGGCCCCAAATTGATTCATTATTGAAAGGTAGTTTTGGAGTTACTTGAGAAGTTTGATAACATCACCTTCAATTATCTCCTACGAGACGAAAATCAGATGGCGGATGCTTTAGCAACACTGGCTTCCATGATTAAAGCAAATAAAAAAGAGAATGTGAGACCAATTCAGATGAGTATTTCTGAGGTTCCAGCTCATTGCTGTAACATCGAGGAAGAGGAAAAGGATGACCATCCTTGGTATCAAGATCTATTACGGTATGTGAGAAGTCGTGAATATCTTGAGCAGACAACCGAGAATGACAAAAGAACTTTGAGGAGGTTAGCCTGTGAATATGTACTAGATGGGACATCCTTTATAAAAGAAGGAAAGATCATGTACTTTTGAGGTGCGTCGATGCTGTGGAAGCTAGACAAATCTTGGAAGAAGTACATGAAGGCGTTTGTGGGACACATGCTAATGGCTTTACAATGGTGAGGCAAATCATGAGGTTTGGATACTATTGGTCTACTATGGAAAGAGCTTGTATCAGCTATGCCAAGAAATGTCATAAATGTCAGATATATGGGGACAAAATTCATGTACCACCTTCACCCTTACATGTTATGACTTCTCCATGGCCCTTTTCCATGTGGGGCATGGATGTCATTGGGCCAATATCACCAAAAGCTTTGAATGAGCATCGTTTCATTTTCGTGGTCATTGACTACTTTACGAAATGGGTAGAGGCAGCTTCATACGCTAGTGTTACCTAGTCGACAGTAGGTCGATTCTTAAAAAAAAGAGATCATTTGTCGATATGGAATACCTGAGAGGATCATATCGGACAATGCATTGAACTTGAACAACGACACGATTGCGGAAGTCTGCAGCCAATTCAAGATCAAACCTCATAATTCATCTCCATATCACCCAAAAATGAAGGGGGCAGTGGAAGCTGCCAATAAAAACATCAAGAAGATAGTGGGGAAAATGACTGAGACCTACAGAGATTGGCATGAGAAATTACCATTTGCACTCTTGGCCTATCGAACGTCCGTCAGAACCTCTACTGGGCAACTCCTTTCTCGTTGGATTATGGGATGGAGGTAGTGTTACCCATTGAAGTGGAAATACCTTCTCTTCTAATTTTTTCAGAGATAAAGCTGGATGAAGCAGAATGGATTCAATCGCGGTATGATCAATTGAATTTGATTGAAGAAAGAAGGTTAAGAGCTATTCGTCATGGTCAGATGTATCAGAAGCGAATGATGTAAGCTTATGACAAGAAAGTTCGTCCAAAAGAATATCACGAAGGGGACCTTGTACTGAAAAAGATTCTTCCCATACAGAAGGACTTTAGAGGAAAATGGATGCCGAATTGGGAAGGGCCATATGTTGTGAAGAAGACTTTCTCTAGTGGTGCACTGATTTTGACAGAAATGGATGGGAAGAGTTTGCCTAATCTAGTGAATTCAGACTCAGTCAAAAGGTACTTTGTCTAAAGAGAAGGGAATCCAAGGTGAAAACCTGCAAAGGGCGCTTTGGGTCTTCTAAAAAATAAAAAATAAAAAAAAAAAGAAGGAGAGGCCAATGTGAAAACCTGCAAAGGGCGCCTTGAGACTGTGACATCCCGAATTAGGGCCTAATCAGAAGAGTGGTTTTGTGACCACAAATTCGAGATAGAAATAATTATTTTATGATTATTTTGAGGTCTATGATATGATTGCATGATTGTGTGAAAATTTCGTTGAGAAATTCTATGCATAAGTGCTTAATTTGAAGTTACGAACTAAATTGAATAAGTTATAAAATTTGCATTCTAGTAGTTTCTAGTATGAAATTTCTTTGAAATATTATTAGGAGGTCTTAAATAGAAATTTTACCAATTTCTAAGTTTATGGACAAAAATTGGACATGGATGGAATTTTTGAAAGTTTAATAAGGAAGGCCATTTTGATATTCAATGAAATAAAATGGGAAAAAAACACAAAAATGATCATCTTCTCCATAAGTTGCTGTCAAATTTTTCTATCCACCATAGCTAGGGTTTCAACACTTTTAAGCCTTGATTGTAAGTGATTTCTATGCCCGTTTTTAATGTTCTTTACATTTTTAAAATCCTCGTAGCTCGGTTTACCTGTTTCTACCAATATTTTGAGCTAGGGTTTACATTTAAAAATTTACCTATGAATGATATGCATGAATTTTGATGTTTTATGGTAGAATATGAAGCTTGAGATTGTGTTAAACAACTTTTGCTAAGTGATTTTGCGTAAAAACGACTAAAATGACATAATCAGTAAAAATACCTAATGTTCATAAGTACATGTTAAAGTGAGAATTGGATGCTGCTGTAGAAGGGAAAAATGATCAGCATATCATAAACCATAAGAAAATAGGATGAAGTTTAATTTACGAGATTTGGGGCAAAAGAGTAAATATATAAAAGTTTAGGGCAAAATTGTAATTTTTCCAAAATATGATTTTGGGTTGATTTGAATAATATGAGTCCTAATTAGACTATATTTGAAACGATAGAACAAGGAAAATCGAAATTCAGGCTAAAATCAGCAAAATACCAAGTTGTGGACAAAATGGTAAAAATGACCATTTCCGCGTATGAGGGAAGTTCATATGTAAATATTGTAATATAACTGTTATTTTAAATGATTTAATGCTATTTATACGATATAATGATTGTTATCATGCAATTCTATGCTTTGTGGTCGTTGTTGGACAACATGCAAAAATTTTATGAATTATGTGAAAAATGTGAAAGACTATCGAAGTATCGTCATTAGTATTCCAAGGAGAATGGTAAAGGAGTACGAACGAGGAAAGTCCCATTGAACCTTAGGAATAGATTAGGATATTTGGTCATCTGAACTCGTTGAGTTGAGTCCGAGTTCACTTATGGATGAGAATGTCTGAACTCGTTGAGTTGAGTCCGAGTTCACTTATGGATGCGAATGTCCGAACTCATTGAGTTGAGTCCGAGTTCGTGAAATGTAACTAGGCATCCGAAATGTAACACCCCAAACCTGGCCTAGACGTTATGGCCAGATCTGACGTGTCACATGGACTTACGACTTAGTATGCATTCACCGGTTTAAGTGATTGGGGTGGTCTTTGTAAAACAATGTTGAATGAAAAGCGTGTTTATCAATCTTTAGGCTATCCATTTGTTGTGCTTGTTGAGTCTTGAAAACATTCATTAATTTTGAAAACCCCGTAGCCTAACACTAGCGTTTCATCATAGTATAAATATAATCGTAAAATAAAACCATAGCGGAAAAAGAAATTTAAATAGCGGCCTTATTACAACTTAAAACCCGTAATTAAATCGAATATAAAAATAATAAAATAAACTAACTTAGAAAATCCAACTTTGCGATGATGTGACCACTCAAGAATCCTCACAGCCCAAGCCCACTATGGTTGGGGATTTCTGTAGAGATGAAAATAAAGGGTGAGTTCAAGAAACTCGATGTGTAACATAACCCAATCATAGCCCAAAACAGATCAAACCTCGAGTCGACTTATCTCGGCCTTGGCCCAAGATGTAAATCGAATGAAACCCATAGGCCCATAGCGTATCTGAACAAATATATCATGAATGCGTAAATCCCAACCTCTGACCATCCATAACACCCCGCATCACTTTACACCATGTGGGAGACTACTCGACCCACCCAACCGCTACACACCACGTAAATTGCGGTGAGGTCGCAGATATTGTGACGAGGTCACAGATCTGATATTGTGCCTAGGCCACCGTAGCAGATATATATATGTGGCGGTTACTAGATTCTGCGTGGTCGCGGATATTGTGACGAAGTCACCGTATCAGATATATGTGGCGAGGCCACCGATTGCGGCGAGGTCGCCGTAACGCTTCCTCCATCAACATAGACCCATGTCCCATGCAATGTAAATAATATGTCATGGCATACGTATATAGAAACAGAACATCATGCTTTTCAGAAAAAAATAACCCTAGGGGTAAAATCGTAATTTTGCATGCATAAGGGTATTTCAGTAATTATTACCTATTGCTAAGGTTTCATGCTCATTCTAACGTTTACCAAGTAATCAAAAGTATTTACATCGTCTTTTTACCAAAGTGGGCTCGTTGGCCCATTGACCCGTTTTCGACCTATTAAGCCCAAAAATACCGTTGTGCACGAAAATGCACACTCTGTACTCTAATCATCCAAATGCACCATATTCATTAACAACTGTCTCACTAGCGCTCGCACGCTTGTGAGTTCACAAAATACCAACGTTTCGGTATTTCGGCTTTTACCGATTCAGTCTAAGGAAAGGTGTTGTTTACACACCTGGTTGATGACGATTGATGACGATATCTCCCACGCGATAATCCTACAATCGATCACTAACACATTAGACTTACGAATTAATGATAACTAACATAAATCCACGTCAACTACCCAATCATCAGATAAGTTAGTCATTTACGCACGAGGGGCAAAATAGTCATTTTACCCTCTAAGGGTAAATCGGTAGTCCTACCCTACAGGGGTATTTTAGTAATTCTACAACTTATCCACTTGGGCCTACGGACCCATTGGGACCACATGACCCATTTCAGCCCATCGCGGCCCGAAATAGCCGTCCTACTGCTAGAGTAATGAGAAATACACACCTATTAGGAGACTGCAGTTAATCCGCGCTCCAAACACTCTTAGCTGACGCCCAACCCAAACGAGCACGTCACAAAATGAAAGGGATCAGCCAAGAAGGGTATGCCTACTCTCCTCATGGTTTGCTCTATTTAAAGCTAGCTCTCCATCTACTCTTATGTTAGCTTCCCGATGTGGGATCCCTCCATCACCAGAGTTTAAAACCAACACCAACTCTTGCCGTCCCAACATAGCAAAATAATCAACCTTTGCGTGCCAAGGGATTCGAACCAAAGTCCTCTCACATGCCAACTCACGCCACCACCACTAGGCCATCAACTCATTTGTGTCATAAATCCAACACATTAAACTTTAAAGCGCACCTACTTGCTTCTAGATTTATTGAAAAGAAAAACCAAAATATATTGCAAGAGCCAAGACTTGAACCTTGGACCCCTTGCTTCCTCTATGGCGTCACTTCCTTGTCCCCTAAGTGGCGCCACCTTTCCACTACACCACACTCCTTTTTGTGTCATCTTTTACCCCTTTACTTTTAAAAGCCCAAACGCCAATTGCATTACCTGTTCATAAAATTAAAATTCCGAAGACTACCATGGATTTAACTTAAGTTTGGGCCTTAGGAGGCCCACTAACCTACTAAAATATATATTTTAACCAACCGAACACACACAAATTTTAAAAATCACGAAACACGTAAAACCCAAAATTGGGGCTTTACAACTCTACCTCCTTAAAGAAATTTCATCCTCGAAATTTTACCGAATCAAACAGATGAGGATATTGTTGACACATCGCCACTCGCTCCCAAGTAGCTTCCTCTCGCCATGATTACGCCACAAAGACCTTTACTAGCGAATCGATTTCCTCCTCAAAATCTTAACATCTCGATCCAAAATCAGACAGTGCTCTTCCTCAAAAGTCAAGTCTGTTTGGACCTCGATCTCTGAATCGCACAACATGAGTAGGGTCAGAACGATACCGCCTTAACATGGAGACGTGAAAGACATCATGAATCCTATTCAACTCTGGAGTTAGCTCCAACTGATAAGCCACTGGACCCATTCGCTTAAGGATCCGATAAGGCCCAATGAACTGTGGACTTAACTTGCCTTTCCTCCCAAACCTTAATATTTTCTTCCAAGGCAAAACCTTCAAGAAGACCATATCACCCACAGAGTACTCAATTTCCTTATGCTTCAAATCTGCATATGACTTCTGTCTATCAAATGCTTCCTTCAACCGGTCTCTAATCAACTTGACCTTATCCTCAGTATCTGCCACCAACTCAGGTCCAAGACCTGTCGTTCACCCAACTCGGTCCAACAATTAGGTGTACAACATCTTCGCCCATACAGTACCTCATAAGGAGCCATTCGAATACTTGCCTGATAACTGTTGTTGTATGCAAACTCTGCCAACGGTAAGTAATCTTCCCAACTGTCTCGAAAGTCGATAACGCCTCCCCTCAACATGTCTTCCAGAATCTGAATAACCCTTTCTGACTTACCAACAGTTTGAGGATGAAAGGCTGTACTAAAGTTCAACCACGTACCCAACGCCCCATGCAACTTTTGCCAAAACCGAGATGTGAATCTAGGATCTCGATTAGAAATAATTGACACTGGCACTCCGTGAAGTTGCACTATTTCCACCACATACAATTTGGCTAACTTCTGAAGTGAATAATTAGTGCGGACAGGTATGAAATGAGAAGATTTGGTCAACCTATCCACAATTACCCAAATTGAGTCCTTCTTCGACGGTGTCAAGGGTAACCCAATCACAAAATCCATGGTTACCCTCTTCCACTTCCAAAGTGGTACTTTCACTGGCTGCAAAAGTCTGGAAGGTAATTGATGTTCAGCTTTCACTTGCTGACAAGTCAGACATTTGCCCACAACTTCCGTTACCTCTCGTTTCAATCCAGGCGACCAATACAACTACTTTAAGTCGCGATACATTTTACTCCCTCCAGGATGCATAACACACAGACCTCTATGAGCTTCTTTTAGAATTGCTTGCCTCAAGTCAGAGTCCTTCGGAATACAAACTCTACCTCGGTAACACAGAACTCCCTCACTGTTCAGTCTGAACTCAGAAGTATCCCCATTCTTAACCTTCCAGAATTGAGAAACCAGGGACTCATCCCTCAACTATTTTTCCTTAATCTCATCTACCCAAGTTGGCCTAACTTGCAGTTCTGCTAACAGACTACCGTCATCATACAGACTCAAACGAGCAAACATGGCTCTCGAGATCGACATGCTTCTATGACTTAAGGCATCAGCCACCACATTAGCTTTGCTCGAGTGATACTCAATCGCTGATCATAATCCTTAAGCAACTCTATCCATCTCCGCTGCCTAAGGTTCAGCTCCTTCTGAGTTAGCAAATACTTAAGACTCTTATGATCCGTGCATATAATACACCTTTCTCTCATGCAGTAATGTCTCCAAATCTTAAGCGCAAAGATTACGCGCCAACCCGGATCATGAGTAGGATAGTTAACTTCATGTGGTTTAAGTCGTCGCGATGCATAAGCAACCACTTTACCCTTTTGCATCAAGACACACCTAACCCTACATGTGATGCATCATCGCATATGGTAAAATCTTTCCGGACTTAATACTGAATCAAGACAGTGCCTCGGTCGAACTTTTTAGCTTCTCAAAAGATTCTTGTTGTTTCTCAGTCCAAATAAACGGTACTCCCTTTCTTATAAGCTTTGTTAAAGGCGCTGCCATCACAGAAAATCCTTCCACAAACCTTCTATATTACCCAGCTAAACCCAGAAAACTTTGAATTTCTAACACTGACCTCGGTGGCTTCCATTCCAGAATCGCTTCAATCTTTCGAGGGTCCACCTTGATCCCTTCAGTAGAGACAACATGCCCCAAGAAAGTTACTCTCTCAACCGTAACTCATACTTCATCGAATTTCAGATAAAGCTCCTTCTCCTCAAAGACTTGCAAGACAATACGAAGATGCTCATCATGTTTCTCCTCAGTTTTAGAATAAACTAGAATATCATCGATAAAGACGACCACAAATCGATCCAAGTATGGCTGGAACACTCGATTCATCAGATCCATGAATGCCGCAGGTGCATTCGTCAACCCAAATAGCATAACCAAGAACTCATAGTGACCATACCGAGTTCTGAATATCGTCTTGTGAATATCCACCTCCTTAATCATTAACTGATGATACCTAGATCGAAGGTCAATCTTGGAAAATACTGAAGCTCCTCTAAGTTGGTTGAATAAATCATCGATTCTCGGTAGTGGGTACTTGTTCTTAATCGTCAGTTTGTTCAACTGCTGATAATCGATACACATCCGCATTGACCCATCTTTCTTCTTTACGAACAACACTGGTGCTCCCCACAGAGACACGCTTGGTCTAATGAAGCCTCTATCCAATAACTCTTGAATTTGGGCTTTTAGCTCCACCAACTCCTTCGGTGCCATCCTATAAGGTGCAATGGACACTGGTGCCATTCTAGGCAACAAGTCGATTCCAAACTCAACCTCTCGGTTCGAGAGCAAACCCAGAAGCTCCTCTGGAAAAACATCTTGAAAATCCTTGACGGTTCTAACTTTATCCACTGTCAAATCCTCAGTTTCTGATTGGCTTACAAATGCCAAATAAGCTTCACATCCCTTTCGAATCCACTTCTCAGCTCTCAATGCCAACACCACATTAGACAGATAATCCCTACGCTCGCCTATCACCAAAACCTCCTCATCCTTTGTGGTCTTTAACATCATTCACTTAGCAGCACAATCCAGAGTAGCCCTATGTTTAACAAGCCAATCCATTCCCAAAATGAGATCGAATTCTCCGAAAGGTAGCTCCATTAGATCTCCAGAGAAAACTTTTCCTTGAGTTTCTATAGGCACATCTCTATACAGTTTATCTACCCTAACCAAGTGACCCAAAGGACTTAGTACAGATACCCCACTCACGGTCTCCTCAGAGCGCACACCCAGCCACCCAGATATAGTACATGCAATATATGAATGGGTAGATCCAACATCTATCAACGTAGTGTATGGCATACTGGAAATCAAAAACGTACCAGTTATGACGTCAGGTGCATCACCCTCTTCTCGTGTGATTTAGTCAGATACACCAACGCCTACCGACGAGCCTCAAGAATCCAGCACCTATGTCAGGCGCTCTTCTTCCTCGACCATTTTTATTACCACCTCTGCCTTGCTCACGTCCTCTCGGAAACTATGGTCCATCCCTCACTGGTTGAGCGACCCTCTGCTCTAAAACTTGAACCTGATTTGGTTCCTGGGGACAATCCTTAACCCTATGCTCCATAGATCCATATCGGAAACAAGCCCTAGAACGTTTTCGACACTCGCCCATATGCATCTTCCCACAATTCCTACAACCTTGCGGTCTAACAGCATTCATCGATACTGCTCGAACTGGCTTCATTATCCTTGCTCTCTTAACATTACTGTTCATACCACCTGAAAGTCTTGAATCTCTCCTAAAACGGTTCTGATCTTTCTCACGATTCTGTCTTTCTGTATGCTTCACTTCCTCAGCTATCTTAGCTTTCTCCACTAAAGCAGCGAAGTTACGCTCCCTCTGCGGATCAATTAGCACCCTAAGTTCATCTCTCAGACCATCCTCGAAGCGTACAGTACGCTCATACTCTGTAGTGACAATCCCAGATGCATACCGGCTCAGTCTCAGAAACTCAGACTCATACTTAGCCACTGACTTACTCCCTTGGACCAGGTTTAGAAATTCTTTCCAGCGAGCGTCCATATAACTAGCCCCAACATACTTTCCTTTGAAGGCTGTCTTAAACAGCTCTCAAGTTACACTGTCAGCAGGAGTTCCATCTCTCACCGTGAGCCACCACTGATAAGCCTCCTCCCTGAGTAACGATATGGCTCCCTTCAGCTTCTGCTACACAGAGCAGTCCAGATCATCCATAATTCGCTCTGTGGCTTCTAACCAATACTCAGCCACATTCGGAGCTACACCAGACACACCCCTAAATATCTCTACTCTATTGGCCCAGAGCCGCTCAGAAATAGACCCCGAATTACATTTCCGTGATTTGCCCCAAAGAACCCTTTCCAAAACTTCGGAGCATTGCTCGACAGAGCATCGCCCTAAGCACCTCAATCATAAGACTCTACCTCTCATACGGTGGTACCGGTGCATCTCACGCCAAAGACATGTCCTCAAGATGAAGATTCACTGAGCATTACTTCGCCACGCCCACGGCCTCTTCCACGAGCTGCTCGTGTACTCATTTCGTATTATTTGATTAAGAATTTTATGAATCGGTTTAATATTTCGGTGTTTATTACAGATGTCTTATGAATAACAAGAAGTCGAGTTTGAGTTTGTTTCCTTTTATGTAGCCTAGCTACGATCTCATCTACTTATCGAGTTTCTATAGTTCCGGTGTTACCCTAACTAAAGTACCATGATAAGGTTGTACAAGCATATAATGATATTTGAAACAATCGTAAAGGCTCGTAAAACTTACGAGACTTGGGCCAGAGATTCGTTGTGCCACCTTCTAAAAAACCTAATTTTAGAAAACCGATTTTAATCTTTAAAATCATCTATTTGTAAAGAGAAAATATTGGAAACATTCTCGAAAATAATTTATAATCAAGTTCCAAAAAAAATGATTTTCAAAAACCTTTATTCAGTGTTTCTTTACAAACTCCCATTTTTAGACCCGTTCCACAGTCGAGTTGTTGCAACTTGGCCTAATACCACTAAATGTAACACCCCAAACCCAGCCCAGACGTTATGGCCAGATCTAACATGTCACATGGACTTACAACTTAGTATGCATTTGCTGGTTTAAGTGATTGGGGTGGTCTTTGTAAAAACAGCGGTTGAATGAAAAGCCGATTTATCAATATTTAGGCTATCCATTTGTTGTGCTTGTTGAGTCTTGAAAACGTTCATTAATTTTGAAAACCCGCGTAGCCTAACACTAGTAGTTTCGTCATAGTATAAATATAATTAGAAAATAAAGCCATAGCGAAAAAATAAATTTAAATAGCGGCCTTATTACAACTTAAAACCCAAAATTAAATCAGAATATAAAAATAATAAAAATAAACTAACATAGAAAAACTAACTTTGCAAATGATGTGGCCACTCCGAATCCCTCACAGCTCCAAGCCCACAATGGTTGGGGATTTTCTGCAGAGATGAAAATAAAGGGTGAGTTCGGTAAACTCAGTGTGTAACATAACCCAACCATAGCCCAAAACGGATCAAACCTCAAAGTCAGACTTATCTGGGCCTTGGCCCAGTATAGAAATCAGAATGAAACCTATAGGCCCATAGCGATATGTGAACAAATATATCATGAATGTAGAAATCCCAACCCGAGCCATCCATAACACCCCTGCATCAAATTTTACACCATGTGGGAGACTACTCGACCCACCCAACTGCTACACACCACAAAAATTGTAGCGAGGCTGCCAGATATTGTAGCTAGGCCACCAGATACAGATATTGTAGCTAGGCCACCAGAATAGATATATATATGTGGCAAAGCCACCAGATTGCAGTGAGGCTGCCAAATATTGTGACGAAGTCACCAGAACAGATATAGGGTTTCAGCCGGATGAACGCGTAATACCGTTCTTAGAGTTAGCGGGGTTCGGATCAGCAGCATTGATTCGGACTTTTGATCTGTGATATGACTTAATTTCTACTTTAGTCGAGCGATGGCGTCCGGAGACGCACACATTTCATTTGTCATGCGGGGAGTGCACCATAACTTTAGAGGACGTTGCAGTACAGCTAAGGCTCCCCATTGACGGGAACGTGGTCACGGGCGTAAGTTCGATCTCGAGGTCGGCTCGCCTTTGCTACGAGTTACTTGGACACGCCCCAAGTGAGGGGAAATTTGCCACATTGCGGTTTTCATGGCTAAAGGCCAATTTTGAGCATTTTCCCAATACTGCCACTGAATTGGAGGTTATGCAGGCCGCTCGAGGTTACATTATGCACCTTATAGAAGGTGTACTCGTGCCGGATTCACACGGCAGTGAGGTCAGTTTGATGTACCTACCGCCATCGTCTAATTTGCATAACACGCGTTCATACGGTTGGGGTCTGCAGTGTTAGCCACGCTGTATCGCGAACTTTGTTTGACGACGATCCTTCGCGATGGACATAGGCGATGCCTTATATCGCTGCGATCTTGGGCACTTTATCGGATGCCATTCTTGGCATCCATTAGTCACCACCATATATATTTCCACTTGTTAATAGGTAATGAATCTTTACACGTTATAGCAATTAATTGAATTTTTAGGTTATATTGTTCTAACAATTTGTTTCGTGGATGGAGCACTAATCCGCATCGGAGGTCATACACGGTTCCGATATATCATCTGATGATCGAGAATCATTCTGGGGAGGGGGTAGGTTTTTTCAATATCAATTTAATTTTATTATTTTTATCTCACTCAACTCACGTTAATATGAAAATGTTATTAACTGTGCAGTTCATTTGGATGCCGTATTCTGTTCCTAAGATTATGGCCGTTATTCCCTCGCATGCATACGTCCACTCAAACTTATGGTGCATTAGCGCACCCCTTATCCATTTTCAGACGGTGGAGTGGTATCATGGCGATCGAGTACTCCGACAGTTTGGTTGTATACAATATATCCCGACACAACTAGTACGATTGCCTACAAAGCTTCATGGCATGACTAGAAGGGGGATGCATTGGGCAAATTGGGGAGATGTACATGAAGAGTATGTTACGATGTGGAACAACCGGTTTGGTAGGATACCTCCAATGGATCGTTGTTTGATCTCTGACCCTCGACAAGTACCTCACAAGTGGTACTATGAGAAGGGGAAACCATTTTTATTTGGTGGGCGGTCGATGGTAGTTCCCCCTCATACGACACGGATTGGGCAATATTTTCTAGATCCGCATCATGCACCAGCTCCGGAGCCAGAGCCAGAGCCAGAGCCGGAGGCAGTGCCGGACCCAGAGCGGCGGCCAGAGCCGGAGCTACACTCAGGGACTAGTTCTTATCATCCAGATTTGGGGGCCGATGACTATTTCCCGAGCTCTTCAGCCCAGGGATATTATTCAGATTTTGATATCTTCAGCCCACTGCCACATCTGCACTCTACTCCTCCCGGCTCATATCCACCACCGTACTCTACTCCTCCTGGCCCATATCCAGCGCCGTTCTCTACTCCACCCGGCTCGAGTTCATCAGTGGCATTTGAGACATTCTCTACACCCCTACATATGGACGAAGAGAACGTTGATCGTCGTAGTCGCCCACAACGTGAACGTCGAGCTCCACAAAGATATACCCCTAGAACCACACCATCAAACCATCAATTTTAAGGGGTTTTGTAATATATTGAAAGGATAAGGTTATTTGTTACCCATTTTCACAACTTGTCATTTCCAGTCTGCGTTTGGCAACCAGGAAAACATTTTCCGGAAAATGTTTTCCTGGTTTTACGTTGTTTGGTAACCTGAAAACATTTTACCTATGGAAAACATTTTCGTGAACACGGTAAAATTGCTTGCTTTTTATGTAAAATGTCTTCTGATTTTTTTCTGTAAGACATTTTCCAAACTCAGGCAACTGCTCATCTTCCTTCTTCTTCTCATCCAAGTAACTTTTCTCCTTCTTCTTCTTCTATTCTCCCTAAGCTCTCACTCTCTCGAACATTTCAATACAAAGAATCGAATTTATTATTTCTTTTCACTTTTACCCATCTCTGCGATTTACGTTTTTTTTCTAAGGATAGCTGGGAATTTGTTTAAAGATCTCGTGCGCCAAAGGGTTCCACTTCCACAGCATCCTCTAGGTATTGGCAATATGCCATTGTTTATGTTAATGAAAATTATCGATTTCATTCAATCTTATGCTCCATTCTTCCTTTGCCTTCTAAAATTCTAAGTTACATTCTCCATTCTTGACAAGAGCTAAAAGCTTGAACTTCAAGCATTTTTCCTTCATATTTTACCCGTATAATACGTTGTCTTTGGTGCTCGTTTGAAATTCTTACTTTACCCGGTTAAAGTGTGTTGAAACTCCAACAACTGCTTTTATAATAATTGAGTATTATTATATATTTAAAATGATTTATAAATAAATCATTGCAATACATGTAAAACAATTTAAAATATAAATTTATTAATATATATATATATATAAAGTAAACTCAATCAAACAAAGAAAAGATAATAAATTCTCAAATATATAAATTTTATTAAAACAAACTTTTCAGAAAATATTTTGAAATCTGCCAAACAATAGAAAATATTTTACAGATCCATCCAAACACCGTAAAAGTAAATCATTTTCCGTAAATCATTTTCCAAGAAATTATTTTTCGTAAATCATTTTCAGGAAAACATTTTACCGCAAACAAATGGATTAATAATTTTTTTCTTTTCTCTCGGTGGCATGGGAGGTGCAGTGGGGGGGGGGGGGGGGACACGTGGCAGGGCTGTGAGTCGCGCCTCAGAAGTGAGCGATCGTCGCGCCTCGGGTTCTGCTCGACCGGTTTTGACCGGACTGAATTTTAAAAATTTAAAAATTATTAAAATATAATAAAATAATAATACATAAAAAAATAAATTATATTATTAAAAAAATGGGTCGCATACTGTCGGTAGGCTCGCCCAAAAAACAACCCATTTCCGTAAATAATGTATCTGACACCCTATTTTGGTATTTTAAATTTTTTTTTAACCCAATTGGGTAAAAAACCCGATTATTTCCCATAACAATGAGATTAAACTCGATAATACAATATGTATTTGAATACAAACGAAGCAATGGCGATGAAATTTTATATAAAAATCACCATGAAAGACATTAATTTAAAGATGACTTGTTCTACTATACTTATATATATTTATAATATCTAAAAGTTCAACATATTTTACTTTACAAATTTATTTAAGTCATAATGTCAAATTTATAATATATTATATAATTTATTTCACATAAGAATTAAATTTATAATATTATAAAATACTATACTATAAACATTAAAACTTGTTGCTTTTAAATTAAAAAAATAAAACGTTAATTTAAAATAATTTATTTTGTAAAAGAATTATCAAGGCACTCGAATTTTGCTCTTTTGATAACTAAAGTTGCTCAAGCTTAAACTTGATAATGTGATAGTAGTATTCCTTAGAGCATTTGATGTAAAGCAATTTGTTCGATATAATTGATTACTTATTCATGGAACTCTTTTGTATTATGCTTACAACTCTGGGTAAGTATTACAACTCTGCATGTTAAATTCTAAAAGAGCAACTCTATAAGTGGTAAATGAATAGTAAGTTGTAAGCAGAAGGCTTTGCATGAGGGTTGTTCTTAATTGAGATTATAGTAATTTGTGTGTAAGTTTTATTTCATAATTCTATATTCTTTAAGCAATTGTTGCTACTAGTTCGAGAAGGATGTTTGAGTCTGGAGTTTTGATTTACAGTGGGTGAGTATTAGGTGAGTCTCTAACTTGACTATTGCATGGGTACTATTCAAATAGAAGTATATCTAAATGACAATGATATCTCTATTTGTAGCACCCCAAACCTGGCCCAAACGTTAAAGCCGAATCCGACGTGCCACTTTGAAGTCAAAAACCCGGGTTCCCTTTTTAGTGTTTTAAAAAGCCGACTTTTGTCAAACTAACCAAGTGAATGGAAGCTGGGCACCAGGTAGGTATCCATAACAGAGGAGGTGAGCCATGAAGGCTGCTTAAGTACCAAGCTCTCCGATTGGATCCAATCCTAGACATGCCCACATCCATTGCCACACTTGGTTATAACAAGTTGAAATTTCTTTGAGTGATTATCTTTGGTAAATCGAATATTCGTGACGTCGTGTTATTTAAAAAAAAAAGTATCGTTTTGAAATCAAGCCCTAAGTCTAGCCCATTTGAATTAGTATCCATCAATTTAAAGTTGTTTTTAATAATATAATCCCAGAAAAATCAAAGAAGAAAATAAAGTTAAAATGGCCTTATTACAACCCAAAAATTAAATAGTAATTAAAAATAACTTAAGAAAACCAGTCTCTTTTTCAAACCCAAAAGTATTCACCATGGTCACTCTGAATCCCCTCCGGCTCCAAGTCACCCACATCAAGGCTCACTGCAAGGTTAAAGAAGGGTGAGTTTGGGGAAACTCATGTGTAAGGAAAACCCATTCAAAGCCCAAGTCAGCTCAAGCCCATTGGGCCTAAGCCCATTCAGTAGCAGTGGTGCTGGGCGAGCCTTTTCATATTACGAAGAACTGGGCCTTAGCCCTTATTCAGATAACAGTATGGCCCATAGGCCCATTTCAAAATACATGCAACATCAGTAAACATATGCAAGCCCATTTGGGGAGACTACTCAACCCACCAACCACTACACTCCACCCGTACCAGCCATACACTCTATGTGGGGAATAGCTCAACCCACCCATTTCAACACTCACAGATTCTTGACCTTGCTTGCTCGATTATCGAAGAATTGAGGCAAAGCCTCCAAGATCGTGGACAAGCCACTTTCAGTACTTCCTCTGTCAAGATCCCATCCCATGCATCGATAATAACAACATGGCATGCATAAATAACAACAATCAAACATGCATTTAGGTCAACTTAACCCTAGGGGTATTTCAAGTAATTTATCTCCTAGGGGTAAAGCGTAAATTTTCCATTTTTAAAGGTATTTCAGTAATTTATCTATTTTAGGGTTTTCATGCATATTCCTACCTTTCACGTACTAATGTAATCACTACCGAGGGTTCTTACCGAATTGGGCCGTTGGCCCATCATTCCGATTTTGGCCCATTAAGCCCAAAAATATCGAGGGCACGTAAATCATGCACTTTGCGGTCCAAACATTGCAGCTTACCAAAAACATTAATCGATTTACCTCACAAGCATTCGCGACACTTGCAAATCTACAAAATACGGTTTTCGGCATTTCGCTTTTCGACTTTTGCCGATCTAGACTAAGAAAGAGGGTGTTAGTTACACACATTTGCGACGATATCTTGTGAGATCTACACGAACCGCCTACAATTGGATTACTAACACGTTAATCTAACTATTCAAATACAAACTACGTATTAACCCCTTACAATATTCAGCCAACCACACCTACAGATCATAGTAAGCTTATAAGAAATCAATAAGCAACTCATTAACAAATTTTTGTCAAAGTTTACCACATAATCATAATTTCACTGTAAGCTGTCTTCCTGAGCAACAGTCACTAAATCATTTATAACTGGAGCTACGAAACTCCAAATCAAGTGCCGTTAATTTTCCCTGAAAATAGACTCATATATCTTATATCCATAAAATTTTCAGAATTTTTGGTATGGCCAATCAATACCAGATTTTTCTTAAAGTTTCCCATGTTTCACTGTTTGACTAATCTGACCACTCTTCATTATGAATCAAATTTCTCATTGTACAGAATTCAAAATATGTTCTCATTTATTCCATTTGAAACTAGACTCATTAAGCTTTAATTACATAATTTATGCAGCTTCTAACTCATCTCCCACAATTTATGGTGATTTTCCAAAGTCACGTTACTGCTGCTGTCCCAAGCAGATTTATTACCAAATCACTCTTTCACACCTAACTTGCATGCTTGTTATTTAAACATGTATATCACCAATCAATCATCACATATCTATGATTTTACTTAAGTATAATCTTCATTTCATCATTTTAAATCACAACATGTTAGCCGATTTTTCCCCTTAGCATCTAAGGCACATGCATGCTCATTTGTTTGGCTCAACTTCACCTATCTTCCATTTTTCATCAAAAGAACATGAAACAACAACCAAAAACTAAAATATGCTTCATGAGTTAGGGTAGAATCAAGAAGAACTCATGAACATCAAGATAAAAGCAAAGTACCAAGAACTTAGCTTCAATTTTTCCCCCTCCTAGTGACCGAATATTCAAGGGTTTCCTCCCCTATTTGCTCTCTCTCAAATTCGGCTATGAAGAACAAAGAATGAACAAAAACCTTCCTTTACTTCCTTTTGTTATTCTTATCACTCAACATTTTATGACACATAAATGATATACTAATATTTGTGCCATACTCATGCCATAATTCCAATAAAAATATGCCCATAATGCTTACCATGCCCATCATCCATTAACTATTAAAATGCTAATGCCCATCATCCATTAACTATTAAAATGCTAAAATGCATACATTATCAATTATCCATCACCTTGGCCGGCCACTACATTAAAAGTGGGGAATTTGACATGCAAATCCTCCTATTTTGCACTACTATTTATTTGGCCACTACAAATTAGCCTATAGCATTTTCAAACAGTTTCACATAGGTCCTATTTCATAATTTCACTCCCTTTTTCTTATGGAACAAAAATTAACTAAAATTACCGGGTTCTATCTTAAGCTTGGGCCTTCTAGAGGCCCACTAACATAATTAAACCTATGCCAACATTCACAGAATTCGCGAAAATTGGGCCGTTACAACTCTACCCTCCTTAAAGAAATTTCGGCCTCGAAATTTACCTGATCCAAATAGTTGAGGGTATTGTTGACGCATAGTCTCTTCTGATTCCCAAGTAGCTTCTTCCCTTCCATGATTACACCACAGTACTTTTGCCAACGGAACCGACTTCCTTCTTAGAACTTTAACCTCTCGATCTAAAATTTGTATGGGTTCTTCCTCAAAGGTCAAATCAGTCCTTACTTCAATCTCCTCCACTGGCACAACATGTGAGGGATCCGATTGATATCGTCTTAACATAGACACATGAAAAATGTCATGGATTCTGTCTAACTCTGGTGGTAATTCTAACTGATACGCTATTGGCCCTACCCGCTTAAGAACTCGATAAGGCCCTATAAACCGCGGACTCAATTTTCCTTTCTTGCCGAATCTCAAGATCTTCTTCCAAGGTGAAACCTTTAAGAAAACCATATCCCCAACTGCGAACTCTATCTCTTTGCGCTTTAGATCCACATACGACTTCTGTCTATCAGATGCCTCCTTTAATCGATCTCTTATCAACTTAACCTTACTTTTAGTATCTACCACCAACTCTGGTCCAAGCACTTGTCGTTCACCCAAGTCTGTCCAACACGTAGGCGTACGACATCTCCGCCCATAAAGTGCCTCATATGGAGCCATCTGAATACTTGCTTGGTAGCTGTTATTGTATGTAAACTCTCCGCCAATGGCAAGTAGTCCTCCCAACTCCCACGAAAATCGATGATACAACCCCTTAACATATCCTCCAAAATCTAAATAACCCTCTCCGACTGTCCATTTGTCTGTGGGTGAAAGGCAATACTGAAATCCAAACGTGTACCCAATGCCTCCTGCAACTTCTTCTAGAACCGAGATGTAAACCTAGGGTCTCGGTCGAAAATAATCGACACTGGCACTCCATGTAGTCACACTATCTCTGCCACATACAACCTAGCCAACTTTTACAGGGAGTAATCAAGATCTGTTGGTATGAAATGGGCGATTTTGTTAACCTATCCACCACTACCCATAAAATCTTTCTTGGTGAGTGTCAAAGGTAGCCCACTCACAAAGTCCATAGTGACTCTCTCCCACTTCCACAATGGAATTTTCACGGTTGCGATAATCCGTAGGAAATTGATGTTCACTTTCACCGCGGCATGTCGACATTTCCCACGAACTCAGTTACTTCTCGTTTAAGCCTGTGCCACCAATACGCTTCGCAAGTCGTGATACAACTTATTCCCTCCAGGATGCATGGCACAAAGTCCCCCATGTTCTTCCTTCAATATTGACTGTCTCAAGTCAGAGTCTTTCGGAACACAAATTCTTCCTCGGAAGCATAAAACTCTTTCAGTATTCAGTCCAAAATCCTCATTCTCACCCTTCTCAACTTGCTGAAACCGAAGAACCAACGAGTTATCCTTCAACTGTTTTTCTTTAATCTGCTCAGTCCAAATAGGCCTCACTTGCAATTCTGCTAACAGACTTTCATCATCAAACAGCCTCAAACGTGCAAACAAGGCTCTCAAATCAGAAACAACCCTTCGACTCAACGCATCAGCCACCACGTTAGCCTTACCTGGATGGTACTCAATCGAACAGTCGTAATCCTTAAGCAACTCTACCCATCTTCGTTGCCTAAGGTTTAACTCCTTCTGAGTTAACAGATACTTTAGGCTCTTATGGTCCGTGTATATGATACACTTTTCTCCATATAAGTAATGTGTCTAGATTTTCAATGCGAAGATCACTGCTGCAAGGTCTAAGTCGTGCGTAGGGTAGTTCGCTTCATGATACTTAAGCTGTCGCGAAGCATAAGCGACCACCTTACCCTCTTGCATCAGTACACATCCTAACCCCACATGTGACGATCATTGACACAAGAAAGTCCTTCCTGACTCGGTTGAATCAATATCGGTGCTTCAGTCAATACCTTTTTCAAATGGTCAAAAGTTTTTTGCTGACTCTTAGTCTAGACAAATGCTACCCCTTTCCTTAACAGTTTCGTTAATGGTGCAGCAATCAGAGAAAATCCTTCTACGAACCTTCGGTAATAGCCTACTAAACCCAGAAAACTCCAAATTTCCGATACTGATTTTGGTGGCTTCCATCCCAGAACTGCCTCAACTTTTCGAGGATCCACTTTAATTCCTTCAGAAGAAACCACATGACCTAGAAAAGCCACTTCTTGCAACCAATATTCACACTTACTAAACTTTGCATACAGTTCATTCTCTCTCAGCACTTGCAGCACAATACGTAGATGCTCCTCATGTTTCTCCTCGGTTTCCGAGTATACCAGAATATCATTGATGAAAACTACCACGAATCAGTCCAAGTAAGGTTGGAACACTCGATTCATCAGATCCATGAAAGCGGCAGGTGCGTTCGTCAACCCAAACGGCATAACCAGGAACTCGTAATGACCATATCGAGTCTTGAATGTTGTCTTATGAATATCCACTTCCTTTACCCTTAACTGATGGTATCCAGATCGAAGGTCAATCTTGGAAAATACCGAAGCTCCTCTAGGTTGGTCAAATAAATCATCAATCCTTGGCAGAGGGTATTTGTTCTTTATCGTCAGTTTGTTCAACTGGCGATAATCGATGCACATGCGCATTGTCCCGTCCTTTTTCTTCAAAAATAACACCGGTGCTCCCCATGGAGACACGCTTGGCCTAATGAAAGCCCTATCCAACAACTCTTGAATTTGAGCCTTTAACTCCACTAACTCCTTCGGTGCCATCCTATATGGTGCGATGGACACAGGTGCCGTTCCAGGCAACAAATCTATTCCAAACTCAACTTTTCAGTTCGGAGGCAATCTTGAAAGCTCCTCCGGAAAAACATCTTGGAACTCCTTTACGGTCCTAACCTTATCCACTGTCAGTCCCTCCTCTTCTGACTAACTTACAAATGCCAAATAGACCTCACAACCTTTCCGAATCCACTTTTTGGCTCTTAATGCCGACACCACATTGGACAAATAATCCCTTCGCTCACCTATCACCATAACCTCCTCATCCTTTGTGGTCCTTAACACCATTCGTTTAGCAGCACAATCCAAAGTCGCTTTATGCTTAACAAGCCAGTCCATTCCCAAAATGAGATCAAACTCTCCGAATGGTAACTCCATCAGATCTCCAGGGAAAATCTTACCTTGAGTTTCTAAGGGTACATCCCTATACAGTTTGTCTACCCTAACCGAGTGATCCAAAGGACTAAGTACAGATACCCCACTCACAATCTCCTCAGAGTGCACACCCAACGACCCAGATATGGCACATGCAACATAGGAATGAGTAGATCCAACATCCGCCAAGGCAGTATACGGCATGCTAGAAATCAAAAACGTACCAGTTATGACGTCAGGTGAGTCACCCTCCTCGCGGCAACGAGCAGCATATACCAAAGCTGGCTGACGAGCCTCAGTGTTAACAGTACCCTTGCCAGGTGCCCCACGTCCATGGCCATTGCCACCGCGACCTCGGCCATGACCTCTCGACGGTGACGGTCCACCTCCTGTATGATGCACGGGTTGCCGATCCTTTGTTCAACCACTTGAGCCCGAATGGCCTCTTAGGACAATCCACGATCTTACGTTCCTTTGATCCACAACGAAGACAAGCCCTTAACGCTTCCAACATTCCCCAGATGCATTCTACCACAATCTCCACAAGCTTGTGGTCTAACAAGATTCACCGGAATCGCCGAATCGGTTTCTCCATCCTAGCTCTCTTAACATTTCGGTTTGCGGCACCAGTTGGTCCAAGATCTCTCTGAACCGATTTCGATCCTCGTCATGTTCCTTCTTTAAGCTTGCTTCATCTCTTCGGCTATCTTAGCCTTTTTTACCAGTGCAGCAAAATCGCGCTCTCTTTGTGGAGCTATGAGCACCCTTAGCTCATCCCTGAGGCCATCCTCAAAGTGAACACTGCGCTCGTATTCGGTAGAGACAATACCATTAGCATACTGGCTCAATCGCAGAAACTTTGCCTCATATTCAGCAACGGTCTTACCACCCTAGGCCAGGTTCAGGAATTCCTTCCTTCGCGCATCCACATAGCTAGCTCCGACATACTTCGCCTTGAAGGACTGCTTAAACAACTCCCAAGTTACCCTCTCAGCTGGCGTACCCTCTCTCACAGTGATCCACCACTGATACGTCTCGTCCCGTAGTAAGGATACTACTCCTTTTAACTTTTGCTCTACTGAGCAGTCCAAGTCATTCATAATCCGCTCCATGGCTTCTAGCCAGTACTCAGCCACATTTGGGGCTACTCTAGATACACCCCTAAAAACTTTCGCTCTGTTGGCTCGGAGTCGCTCAGAAATGGACCCCCTATTCATGGGCCCGATATTAGCTCCGGCCACCCTTTCCAGAACTCTTAACATGGCTGGAACAGGCGTCATCCCCATGCCCGATCATACGGCCCATTCTCATCCACCGGTGGTGGTCGTGCTACTCCAGAGGGTATGTGTTCAGAAGACGAAGATCCAGCTTGAGTACTACCTCGGCCTTGACCACAGCCTCGACCACGGCCTCTTCCCCGAGTAGCTCTCGTACTCATATCGATTTATCGACACGAATTCTATGCGCTTAGTTTATTGTTTCCACTTGCTTATTACGAATATCTTATGAGCAGATAAGGTTTGAGTTGTTCTCACAGAACTACGCTTTAGCTATCAGACGTTTCCTAGGGCTTAGTTTACCCTACATTCTCGGCCAGTAGCCTTTACGCTATACTATCTATAGTACTATCTCTAAGGTTTAGTACTAACTACAGTACAGTTCAGTATATAAAATAGAATAGTACTTACAGACTTGGTGTCGGGGATTCAGTGTGCCACCTCATCAGTTTTCAGATAAACTCAAAAGATTTAGACTTTTTAAAATCCATTTTCCAAACATTTGTGTTTAAAAAAAAAGTTCGGAGATTATCTCCTTTAAACAGGAAATTTTCAAAAGTCAGGTTTTTCCATAAATACCCTTTTTTTTGGCATAAAGTTTTGAAAACCCTTTTTGGACCCGATCCACAGCCGAGTTGTTGCAACTGGGCTCTGATACCACTAAATGTACCAACCCAAACCCAGCCCAAACGTTAAGGCCGAATCCGACGTGCCACTTTGAAGTCAAAAACCCGTGTTCCCTTTTTAGTGTTTTAAAAAGCCAACTTTTGTCAAACTAACCAAGTGAATGGAAGCTGGGCACCAAGTAGGTATCCATAACAGAGGAGGTGAGCCATGAAGGCTGCTTAAGTACCAAGCTCTCCGATTGGATCTAATCCTAGACATGCCCACATCCATTGCCACACTTGGTTATAACAAGTTGAAATTTCTTTGAGTGATTATCTTTGGTAAATCAAATATTCGTGACGTCGTGTTATTTTAAAAAAAGAAAACAAGTATCGTTTTGAAATCACACCCTAAGTCTAGCCCATTTGAATTAGTATCCATCAATTTAAAGTTGTTTTTAATAATATAATCCCAGAAAAATCAAAAAAGAAAATAAAGTTAAAATGGCCTTATTACAACCCAAAAATTAAATAGTAATTAAAAATAACTTAAGAAAACCAGGTCTCTTTTTCAAACCCAAAAGTATTCACCATGGCCACTGAATCCCCTTGGCTCCAAGTCACCCACATCAAGGCTCACCTGTAAGGTTAAAGAAGGGGTGAGTTTGGGGAAACTCAGTGTATAAGAAAAACCCATTCAAAGTCCAAGTCACTCAAGCCCATTGGGCCTAAGCCCATTCACTAATAGTGGTATCTGGCCGAGCCCTTTTCAGATTATAATAAACGGGCCTTAGCCCCTTATTCAGATAATAAGACGGCCCATAGGCCCATTTCAAAATACTGCAACATCGGTAAACATATGCAAGCCCATTTGGGAGACTACTCAACCCACCAACCACTACACTCCACCCGTACCACCATACACTCCATGTGGGAATAGCTCAACCCACCCAAATTTAACACTCCACAGATTGCGACCTTCTTTGCTCAGATTATCATAGAATTGAGGCAAAGCCTCCAAGACGTGGACAAGCCACTTTCAGTACTTCCTCCGTCAATATCCCGCCTCATGCATCATATAATAACAACATGGCATGCATAAATAACAACAATCAAACATGCATTTAGGTCAATTTAACCTAGGGGTATTTGGTAATTTATCTCCTATGGGTAAACGTAAATTTTTCACTTTTAAAGGTATTTCAGAATTTATCTATTTTAGGGTTTTTCATGCATATTCCTAACTTTCACGTACTAATGTAATCACTACCGAGGGTTCTTCTTGAATTGGGCTCGTTGGCAAAGATTCCAATTTTGGCCCATTAAGCTCAAAAATATCGAGGCACGTAAATCATGCACTTTGCGGTCCAAACATTGCAGCTTACCAAAACATTAACCGATTTACCTCACGAGCATTCGACACTCGCAAATCTACAAAATACCGGTTTTCGGCATTTCACTTTTCGACTTTTGCCGATCTAGACTAAGAAAGAGGGTGTTAGTTACACACTGTTTGTGACGATATCTTGTGAGATCCACACACGAACCGCCTACAATTGGATTACTAACACGTTAATCTAACTATTCAAATACAAACTACGTATTAACCCTTACAATATTCGGCCAACCACACCTACAGATCATAGTAAGCTTATAAGAAATCAAAAAGCAACTCATTAACAAATTTTTGTCAATGTTTACCACATAATCATAATTTCACTGTAAGCTGTCTTCCTGAGCAACAGTCACTAAATCATTTATAACTGGAGCTACGAAACTCCAAATCAAGTGCCGTTAATTTTCCCTGAAAATAGACTCATATATCTTCTATCCATAAAATTTTCAGAATTTTTGGTATGGCCAATCAATACCAGATTTTTCTTAAAGTTTCTCATGTTTCACTGTTTGACTAATCTGACCACTCTTCATTATGAATCAAATTTCTCATTGTACAGAATTCAAAATATGTTCTCATTTATTCCATTTGAAACTAGACTCATTAAGCTTTAATTACGTAATTTATGCAGCTTCTAACTCATCTCCCACAATTTATGGTGATTTTCCAAAGTCACGTTACTGCTGCTGTCCCAAGCAGATTTATTACCAAATCACTCTTTCACACCTAACTTGCATGCTTGTTATTTAAACATGTATATCACCAATCAATCATCACATATCTATGATTTTACTTAAGTGTAATCTCCATTTCATCATTTTAAATCACAACATGTTAGCCGATTTTTCCCCTTAGCATCTAAGGCACATGCATGCTCATTTGTTTGGCTCAACTTCACCTATCTTCCATTTTTCATCAAAAGAACATGAAACAACAACCAAAAACCAAAATATGCTTCATGAGTTAGGGTAGAATCAAGAAGAACTCATGAACATCAAGATAGAAGCAAAGTACCAAGAACTTACCTTCAATTTTTCCCCCTCCTAGCGACCGAATATTCAAGGGTTTCCTCCCCTATTTGCTCTCTCTCAAATTCGGCTATGAAGAACAAAGAATGAACAAAAACCTTCCTTTACTTCCTTTTGTTATTCTTATCACTCAACATTTTATGACACATAAATGATATACTAATATTTGTGCCATACTCATGCCATAATTCCAATAAAAATATGCCCATAATGCTTACCATGCCCATCATCCATTAACTATTAAAATGCTAATGCCCATCATCCATTAACTATTAAAATGCTAAAATGCATACATTATCAACTATCCATCACCTTAGCCGGCCACTACATTAAAAGTGGGGAATTTGACATGCAAATCCTCCTATTTTGCACTACTATTTATTTGGCCACTGCAAATTAGCCTATAGCATTTTCAAACATTTTCACATAGGTCCTATTTCATAATTTCACTCCCTTTTTCTTATGGAACAAAAATTAACTAAAATTACCGGGTTCTATCTTAAGCTTGGGCCTTCTAGAGGCCCACTAACATAATTAAACCTATGCCAACATTCACAGAATTCACGAAAATTGGGGCGTTACACTATTAATCGGTAAGTGTTAGAAGCATAGTAAAAGTGATATACATGTTATGAAAAAATGTATGAAGTTCTATGTGGATGTGTAAGTATGCAGGTATAGTTTGATATAGAAAAGGTATGAATCACTCAGATGTGTGAACAAATTCGGGTAAGAGAATGTTGAGTAAATGTCCCTCTGAGATACCTCTAGGAAGGTAATTATATTACTAACCAGACTGGAAAATTACGATATGAGAACAAGTGTAAGACAGCGAGGTTAAGACCCATGGCATCTTATGATATAAAAACAGTCGTTGTGTAGCTTCTAGTAAGATGAAAACTAGAATGACGGATCACAATACATGAAAGTGTGTAAGTCCATGTGGTTGTGACCCATGGCAAGATATGATAGTATGAATGTTCATGATGTGATTTTGATCATATCATGTTACGAAGCCATTCGAAGATGTCGAGATTGGCCTAAACATAAGGGACCCAAGTACAAAATGAAACATCTCTCGGGTTTGATTGATTATTGGGCCAACTATTTCAACGACTTTACCTTATTTTATTAAGTTGCATTTTAATCTAATCCACAGATTTTATCTTGCATTATATTTAATGTGTTGCATGAGTTATTTATATTTATGCATGATTTTGAGTCCTAAGTCCATATTATATGTGTGTTGTACGTTGTTTCTTTATGTTGTTGTTATTATCGTATGTTGCATGTTTATATATGTGCATGACAACATGTTAGGGTCAATTCTTGTAATAGTCATATATACGTGTTTGACTAATGCGTGTGTGATGAGAAATAAGTGGTGTCTTGTGTTTATGTTATTTGTGTGTGAAATTCAATATTAAGTGTCTAACATGGTGTTTTTAGTCTTATGCAAATTTCATGTAGTGAAATTGTGCTCAAGTGTTGCCTATTTAAAATTTATGTAGGTGTCAAGTCGTATAGGCCAAGATTGACCATTCATTGTCGAATTCATGCACAATGAGTGATCTAGAATATTCGAGAAGCAAACCATTAATGTCGATGCATGTTCTTAATATTACTTTAATGGAGAAGGATACATGGCCTTAATGAAGATACATTCAAGTGCTTTGGGTCATGGATTCCACCATCCCTGAACCATTCAAGATGATCCTTCATTTAAGCCATTTTTTGAACATTTCAAGTCTCTAGAAATCGCACTAGTTCATGGTGTAGCATTTGATAAAGTGTAAATCGATCTGGTAGTTCACGATACATGAAACTTATGCATAAGTCCATGAGGGAGAAACCCATGGCACCTTCTGTGGAAGCCGTAAACATGTGAATTCTTTATGTTGCCCTTGTGGCATATTCTGTTTGGCTATTGTGGCGTACCTTGCTAAGTCTATAAGGTACAATGTGATTATCTGCCAGTATGGTAAGTTTTGGATAAATTCTGTTGGTTCGGTGATAGATACCACTATGAAAGGTTATGATACATCCAAAGCTAATTTGGTTGATTTAGATTAATAATATAATTGAATAAGCTTTTAGGGAAGTTCTTGAAGGGAAGTGTAACAACCTATTTTTCAGTGGTGTCGGAAATAGTGGTTTCGAGGCTAAAAATTCGACAAGTGAGCCCGTAAATATTTGCATTTAACATTTACGAGTTTATTATAATATTAAAATGAATTTTGAATTGGAAAATTATATTATTTGAATGAATAATTAAGTTCAAGTGGTAAGACTTTAAAGTCAAGTTGTTTTAGAAAATGAGGTATCAGGATCTCATTTCTATAACCGAGCCGTAAATATTTTATTAAATATTCATGGAGTGTTATTAAGGTTGTATTAAAGTTTCATTAAGAAATTTTGATGTTTAAATGATTAATTAATTGGAAAGGACTAAATTGTAAAGATGTAAAATTTAATAGCTATAGCATTATTTGTATTTAATGGATATAAAAGAATGAATTAAGGGCCCTAAGTAGTAGTTCAACAAATTTAAAGGTTAGTGGATGAACATGGCTTTGCATTTGGTGAAATTTGGTTTAGTTTTTAAGGGTAAAATGATAATTAGTCAATTAAACTTAAAATTAAGTAAAGGAAAAGTATATTATCTTTTTCATTTGGTGAAGGCATGACTGAAAACCATTCTTCTAGAGAGGAAGCATTCGGCCAAATTAATCTTGATGCATGGTAAGCATTTTGCATCCATTTTTAATGATTTTTATATTTTTGAGGCCGTATTAGCTTAATATAGCTAGCCCGGGGGTCAATTTGTAAAATTGTTAAATGTTTAGAATTTTACCATGGATGAAATTGAGATGTTCTTTAAAGTTTATGGTAGAATCTTAAGCTTGGTTGCTAGATAGGACTATTTTGTAAAGTAGTTCTTGGTAATTTTAATGTTTAAGGACTAAAATGTAAAAATAGTAAAATTACAAGGACTTGATGTTAAAATAACAACAAATATGGGCTGTGGTGAAGTATTATACTATTCGGTTGAGTTTGATTTTAGTTAAATTAGTTAAATTGCAAGTTTTGGGTTTAAGGACTAAATTGTATAAACGGTAAAATATTGGGATAAATTTGTAGAATGATTGTGGAAGGACTTAATTGTATTAGACATACTATTTAACTGCTATAATTGTATTAATTGAATGAAAAAATTATTATTTAGATCCAGAAATGAATCAAACGGATCTAAGCAAAAGAAAAGTTAATGTGCCGGATTAGTCGTCGACCCCATTTTACAACTGTAATTGTCGAGGTAAGTTTATAGGTATAGAATTGTTCATATATATACATAATGTTATTGCTGCTTTACGAATGTGTATATATATATATATATTATGTTTAATATGTGAGTTGGAAATCAATATATTATATTTGAATATAAGGTGAGAAAGGATTTATTTGAAAATTATTGAATAATTATGAAATATGATATATGTGATTTTGGATAATTATGAATTGTTACAACATGTGTATGGAGATATATGGAAATGCCTCTGATTCATGAAAGTTATATTTTTTTTAAATCCCCGTTTAGACATGGTAAACAATAAGGATACGATTAGCATGCCAATAGGGTTAGAATGCATGCTTGTATTGGATTTGCACTTCGATTATACACTTTGGTGTCTTTATTCACACTACGGTGCCCCTGTTTGCACATTTGTGCACTATCTGCACTTCGGTGCTCTTGTTATACATCTATGATTCCTCTAGTGTGTAGTTACCCGAGTATCAGAGTCAAGTTACTAGTTCATCGGGCTAAATGTTAATGGAAATTATAAAATTGTTTAAATGATAATGTATAGTCAAGACATTAGTAAATGTTAAATGTTCAATGTTCAATGAATTACTTGATCATATGTGAATATCATTATATTGATGACTATTAGGTTAAAGCTAGATGTTTACACACATATATGTATGAGTTTGGATTGAATTATTATAGTACAGGAAGCATACAATGAACCATTTTCAGTACTAATCCTATAAGTGCTTTGTAAATGAATAACATGTATGATTAATTTATTTATTTAGCTTTCACCTTGTTTAGTGAAAGTAAGTGATTTTGGGATGATATGCTTATAAGAAAGTTTGAAACGAAAGATGAACTACAAAATGATTATATGTTAAAGGTGTAAGTGTTATCGTAAGAAGAAACGTTTAAGTAAAATGGTTATATGAAATGCTTATAAGGAAAAATATATACATGTATATGCAAGGCTACACCAATTATCCATGAGAGGTGTAGTTTTTGAGCATTTTCGATGGCATTTATAGGTGGACTTATAATGATGTTTAGTTGAATGATTGTTTAATGATTTGGTTTGTACAAGTTACCTGGTTTGGTACTTTTGATGCCTTAATAGTATGTATTAATGTGATTAAGTTAAGATGCATGTTTGAATGACTAAAATGATATGTGATGAATTGGTTTCAATATGGTCAAGATATGGTATGTTTTTAGATGGTATTGAACTAGATGTGTATGGTTGAAATATGGTAAAGAGTACATGTTTAAGTAAGTTTGAATGTTTACAATTGAGGTGCCTTGAATGACATATTGGTTGATTGGTTTAGGACTACCAAATTGGTCATTATATGCAAGTTTTGGTAAGGTTTCATGTTTTGATTATGTGCACAAAATGCCTTTAGGTGTATTTATGGTTTAGAGTTGGAAATGGTTTGATTTTTGGGAAAATTCATGTCTACATAGCCTGAGACACGGGAGTGTGACTCATCCGTGTGTGGCACACGGCCTGGCAACACGGACATGCGTCCCCTGTAGGTTTTATTGCATCCAAGCTAGGTAGTTACATGGCCTAGCACATAGGCGTATGGGGCTAATTCAAGAGTTACACGACTTGGAACACGGGCGTGTGATACGGCCTGGAACACAGGCGTGTGACACGGCTGTGTGACCATATTTCGATTGTTACATGGCCTGAGATACGGGCGTGTGTCTCAACCGTGTGAGGCACACAGCCTGGCCACACGGTCGTGTGACCCCTATAGTAAAAAATTTTCAACTTTTTCCTATACTTTCTAAATGTTTTCAATTTGGTCCTGAATTGTTTCTAAGGTGTTTCTAGGGCCTCGAAGGCTCGATTTAGGGACGACATGTATGTGAATGGTTGTTTTATAATATGTTTCTAATGATGTATGAAATGAATATTTAAATGTTTTGTTTGTACGATAATGCTCTGTAACCCTAATCTGACGGTGGATACAGGTGAGGGGTGTTACAAGAAATGTGTATTTGTATGTTTATAAATGGGTATCTGCCATGGTAATTTCTTAGTTGTGAATATAGGCATATTAGTAGTCATGAAAGACATAAAAAACTATCTATTTAAGTTCTTTTGTGTTATATATAGTGTTCAAATTTGATTATTTGGTATCCTCCATATGAGAATAGTATTATGTCTTACTTAGGAATCTTATGGAATCTGAGTTGTTTGGCACCTTGGGTAGATTTGTGTTTTGTAACCAAGACATGGGTAATTATTCTAAACGATCTGGATAATTCATTATCAGTATAGGCATGTATTGTGTTTGAAGTAGAAAATGATTTAATTTGGTAAATTGATGGTATCCAACTCATCGTGGGAAGTCGTCAAGGTGCAAGGATCCACTAGTAAACAGTATCTGTGAACAACCGTTTTGGAAGAAGTGTATGAGTGAAGTGATGGTTTGGATGAAGTGGGCTCTGACGGTACGTTCTTTTGAAAAATGCTTTTGTGATCTGAAGAGAAAGAAGAGATTTATGAAATGTCTGGAAGTATCTTAAATTAGTCAAGTAGTTAAAAGAGAACTTTTATGCTAATAGTATAGTAGTTAGCATGTATGTGTAAGCCTGTAATTGTGAAAGAATTCACCGAAACAGAAGTAGTGGTTGAGAAGGGTAGCTGGCACACTGATATTCTTCAAATATTATAAAATTATCTGCTAGGGTAATATGTATTAACTCTTACTAAGTTCTCTTGAACCTACAAGTGTAATTTTTATGTTTCAAGTAATGATGGGATGAGATTGCCCCAAGTGGCGTATTATAGGACATTTCCAAAGAGGCAGTTTTTAGTAAACATTTGTATTATAAAGGATTTAGTGAAATGTATAATGTAATATTTTTTTCCTAGATACTTTCCTTTGTTTTCCTAAAATTGAGTCTTTAAATAAAATAGAAAGAAATATGTTATTACATTAAATAACTAACCATTGAGTCAATTCCTTATTTTTGTTATATTTCCACATTTTTGTGAAGCTAAATTTGGGATGTTACACAAAGGAAATTTGAAAGGGAGATTGATAGAAATTGATAGGAGGAAGAGTTTTTAAGGGTTTAGAATGAATGTCTTGGGGAAATAAGAGAAGGTTTGAGAGTTTTGGAGTATTTAGAGGCTTTAAGCCTCCAAAACACACGGGTTGGGATATGTGGAACCGGGTATTGCGTGACCCAACTTGGAATCGCGATATCCCCTTTTTGGACCCCTCATATTCGAGTTTTCCTTTGGTGTCGCGATACCACTGTGTAAAACAAAAAAAAATTACTTTTGAAAGATTTCAAGGGTATCACGATATCAGTAGGTCGATATTGTGATACCACTGAAGATTTCTGGTCCCTCTTGAAACTGTCCAGAAAGTCACGATATACCCAATTTGGTATCGCAATTCCACTAAACTAATCCCTAAAATCATGACAAAATCATCAATTTTCATCTCAATCATAAAAAGTCTGACCTACCAAGTCTAAAATTAAACTAATACAATTTAAAATCCAAATCTAAATGCAGGAAATAAATGGAATCCATGCTCAAAAGATCTAATTATTTAAAAATCCTTGTTCAATCGCTGGAGGTGGTCAATAACACCGTCGAAATGGTGTTTCATCGGTGTCTTCGACACTTGAACACGACTTTTGTTCAACGCATGACTAGAGCCTCTTGAGATTCGTATCTTCTTCCTTATCCTTAATCATTTTTGGATTCTCTTGCGTGGCTCGTGAACACCTAAAAAATCACACCATTCCATGAAAGTTGCAAATTCCTTAGCATGATAATCTTTTGTCTCAATCACTTGTGACTTATACTCTTGTGATGGTAAAGAGCAACATATAATACTATTTTAAGTAGCCGGAAGAAGATATGTTAGACCAAAATTTGAACTTTTGTCTGTAATTTTTAACTTTGAATATAAAAATATTAAGCACGAAAATTAGATTTGGGTAAAAAATTTAACTCATATAAATTATCGAAGTGTTAAGACAACTGAGCCAAACCTAACTCAATTTTTAGTTTTATAGTATATTATGCAATACTATAATATAAACATTAAAATATGTTATCTTTAAAATTAAAAAAAAAACTGTAACGCCCCAAGTTTCTTAATATTTGAATTGTTTATTGTGTAAAGTAAATCAATCTGGCTCAATGGTTAAGTGTTCTGTACAAGCCCAATTTGGGGCCTAAAACCCCTAAATCCACTAAGCCTAAAACTCAACAAAACCTACCCAAACCCCAAACGGGCCCAATGCCTAATATCAGCCCGAAATCAAAACAAAAATTAAAAAAACCCTAGCCTAAACCACCTAATCCACCGCCCCCGGTCACATCGCCAGTGCAAGTGGCCTCTGCTCCACCACCGTTTGCCTGTAGCAATAAAAGAAGAAGAGACAGATTAGTCAAAAACAACAAGTTGTAAAGAAATGGCTATAAAAGGCCAAGTTCAAAACCATTGTAAGGCTCTCGGCAACTTAATATATACAAATCAAGCATTCAATCCCTAAAAATAGCAACTCTAGTGACATCAAAGAGAAAACAGAATCGAATCAAACACTAAAATCCCAGAAGTCAAAATCGAAGGCTAAAGTGACCATTTTTTTCTTCCCTTTTCACTTCAATTTCTATTTCATGGCCGAATATACTCTATATTTACATATGCATAAATACATCACATAAGCAAAAAAAAAAAAAACACACCTTAAATATATAAATATATAAAACAAAAAAAGAGAGAGAGAAATTTTACCTAAAGAGCGATTTCCGGCCACCGTGTACGGTGGACGACACGGCGATGGATGATCGGCTCCTCGCCGGTTTTTGGGCTGGCAACAGAGAAGAGGGAGTTTTTTTTCCTTTTTTTTAAAACAGAATGGAGAAATGAAATTTAAAAAAAAAACTGACTTATATAGGGCTTGCAAACGACGCCGTTTCATCAAGCCCCCAAAACGCCCAAAACAGCATCGTTTTGGGGGCTGATCCACGACCCGACCCATCCGCCCGAAGGATCCTTGTGTTTTTGCAAACATGGTCTAATTGCTTGCGCAGCCCTTCCGGTTTTTACATGTTTTCCAATCAAGTTTTTAATTCTTTTAAGTTAGCCCCGAGGTTTATCGCATTTTGCAAGTTGGTCCTCCCTTCAGCGACACCGTTTCAAGGGCTCGGGTAAATTCCCCTTTTGGACCTCATATGTTATTTGCGCTTTCAAATTAGTCCCTTCTCTTTGTTAGTTTTTTAAATTGGCCCCAAAACTTAATATTTGTTTCAAATTTAGTCCCTTTCTCCTATTTAATACAGTTTCTATATTATTTTTACTATTTATTATTTTAATATTATTCATTATTCTATTTTACCATTCTTGTATTATTATTTTTAGCATATTTTATTATTATTTAACCCTTTTAAATTAATACTAGATATATATATTATATATTCTTATAGTTGTTTTATATATTATTATTGTCCTTAATATATGTTTTATGTATACATATTCAAATATTCTATTATGTACATTTTGTTATATCTATTTTTACCTCTATATTATTAATATTTATTATATATCTTTAACATATATATGTATATATTTATATATTATTATCATTATGAGTTTTTGATGTTATTGTTTTGTTAATACATTTGTGTCATATATACATCCTTTTAATATATATTTATATATTATACTTCATATTATGCCCATATACTGTAATATTATATCATGTATATTTCTTCTTTTCTAAATACAATGTATGCATATATATTATATTTTATAATACATACATACATATATAGATATATTATGTACATACTATCATATATTTGTTTTTTTATATATAGTTTTTTTACTTTAATTTAATATTTAATATATTTACTTTTCATATTTCTATATTATTATCATTACTATTATTGTTATTATTTGTTATTTAATACATTATTATCATCGTATTTTTATTACCATCATATTATTATGTTATTACACCTTTTACTATTACTGTATTTTTTATTACTATTATTGTTATTATATTTTCCTTTTGTATTTACCTATACGTTATTATTATTTTTAACTAAATTAATACATATATTTTAGCACACTTATTTTGTTTATATATTACTATTCTTATTATCATTTCATCATTTACTTATATATATCTTTGCAAATAATTCCAAACCTTAGATCATTCATTATTTGCATTATCGTTATTATTATTAGTTGTTATTATCATTATTATTATCGTCGCTATTACTATTATCACTATTATTAAAATATTAATATTCTTATTATTACTTTTATTATTATTATCATCAATATTATTGTTTACCACCACTGTTATCGTTATCAACATTATTATTATTACTATTTTCATCATTTTTGTGCTATCATGTTTTTCTTTTATTTACTTATGTATTCGTTTATTTCCTTATGCATTTGTTTTATATTATTAGCCTTACTTTTGTGTCATCTTTTATAATTGCTCATATCATTGTTATTAACATTATCACACTTATTATTAAAACCGCAATTTGCTTTTATATTTTACTATGAATCACATTATACTTTTTTCTCGATACCATAACATAATTCTTTCATAAAAGTAATATTCCGTATTCGGTAATTCGAGACAATCGTACCCTAACTTACTGGGTTTCGATTTTTCTTATTTAACCTAAATCACAGGATATTCTTTTAAAATCGCAATACGAGTCTTAAAAATGCTTATTTTCGGAGATACGAGGTGTGGTGTCCTAACTTACCGGGTATGACATTTTGTCATCTCGAAATAAGAATTAGTTTTGAAATAAAGGCAATATTCGGTGTTTGAGAATTCGAGAAAACGTGCCCTAACTTACTGGGTTTCGATTTCTCTCGTTTACTCTAAATAATCGAATACCCTTTTAATAAAATACACAGATTTTATAAAAGGCAAGCTCGCTCTCGAAAATTCAAGATGTCGTGTCCTAAGTCACTAGATGTGACATTTTATATTTTGAGACGAGAAAGTCTTTAATATTTGAGCATTTTCTTTACAAAGAGGGATCGTATTTCAAAAGTCTTCCAAGTTTTCAATCTTCGACACTAAGACACTAATTAATCAACTAGGTACCAATTTTGGGCGTATCGAGGGTGCTAATCCTTCCTCGTGCGTAACCAACTCCCGAACCTGTTTTCTTGATTTGTGTAGACCAAAATTGTTGTTTAAATAAATCAAACTATTTATTAAAAACAACCACTTTTACGAGGTGACCCCATCACACCTCATCAAAAAGGATCAATGGCGACTCCCATTTTTCATTTTCATTTTTTTTAAATCCAAGTCGATTCCCGTTTTTCAAAAAAATGGTTACGACATGTTCTAGATGTGTGCTTGAGATCTTGTATATGTTTCCTTCTACTTAAATTTTGGTTATTTTTATCCATATATCTAGCTAGTCACACCTAGTTGTTTGTTTAATTATTAACAAGAATGAGGTTTTTGGTTCAGTGGTAAGACCTTAGGTTACCCTTAGTTTCCAAGTTTGAATTTGTTTTGTACAAAAGTGGAATTATTTTTTCTCCTCGCGTATGAGTACCATGACATCATGCACCTAGCGTACTTATTATCTTATCGACAATTTTAAAGTTTTATGAATTAGCTTAGGTTTAACGAAAAATCCAAAATCTGGAGTTTTATTAGAGTTTAGAGAATGTTTAAGTTGCTACCGTCTCTAGAGGTAAACAATTTTACTAAAGTAACTAATGTAAAAGTATCTAAAGCGTATCTAAAGTTCGAAGTTTCTTACTTGAATCGGCGCCAGAGTCTTGGTTTCACTTTACGAAAATTAAAATATCAATTTCAATAAAAAATTCATATAATTCAAAAAGTTTTTGAACATTTTGAACCAAAAATTTCACAGTCCGAGTTTTAAACATTTATTTTTTGATTACGTGTCAAGCTCTGGTTGACTCAGACAATTATTTTAAATGGCAATTCATGAAAGGAACGATAGTGTTAACATAATGAAAGTTCAAATAGCACTTCAGACAAAAAAAAAGAAAAGTTTTAAGTATATAAATTGAAAAAGCGTTATAGTTTGGGGACCATTTTTTAGTTTAAGGCTTTTCTAGTGATTTCGTTCATCTTTTCTATCAAATTTCTCTCATTTTCTTGCTTAATTAACACCAATCATTGAAGTTAATTGAAACAGTTGAAAACATGAAATGAAGTTTTAAAAGTAAAACTGTGAATTAAGCTGAAACTGCTTTCACTGTTCCAAAAAGGCTCCAAATATACATTTAGGGAAGTTTACTTTTCATTTAAGTTTGACAAAACAAAAACTATTCTTAAAACCCCGTTGCTGGGGTTTGAACCCGGGTCATTCGCATGACAGGCGGGAAGACTGACCACTATACTACAGCGATCAAGTTTTAAAATTAATTCTAAAACTTTGGAACATGCCAAATTTGACCGCCGAAGAAGGAAAGGAGAGACCATACGTAGATTAATTGTGTGTTTTAGTTTATTTAGAGTTCAACCTCAACATCTGCATATTATCTCTTTTGTTTGTTCTTCATGATCTATACAAAGTAGGAAGAAAAGTAATCTAATATTAAAAATGTAATAATAATACTACTAAAAGCTCAATTAAGTTTGGGCTTGGCTTGAAACTGCTTGAATCGATTTCAAATTTCTTTCGAATAACTTGCGCGCACAAGTGCCTTGATTATACCTATATCGAACGCGTACCAAATCCAACACTCATCTGATTTCGAGAATTAATTAAAAATTTCTCCAAGTAAGAAGTAAGGATAGAGCAAATAATGAAGATTTAAAACATAATTTACAGCTCAAAATATAATATATATATATATATATATAAATTTTACATTAATAGTAATATAAATGTTAACTAAAGGCACAAGAAATCTTTAGTCTAATACATATATTATAAATATAAATATAGATAAAGTGATTAATCAAGATCGGATCAAGAGATATCCATCTCACCCCGTCGTTCTCGGGCACTCCAAGAGCCTTCCAAACTTCTTCGAGGCATCAACAATGTTGTTAGGGCAAGGGGTTGATAATCATGGTCGAATCGCATCCCATAGTAGAATCACATTCATCCACAACTTTAGCCCTCACAGATTTTCCGTTGCCATGGATGTTGATATACTTCAAACACCTCTTCCCATTGTTATACCACCCTGTAGAAAGTGCCACCACAGGGTCATCATCGGAGTGGTACTGGTTGTCACATTCAGATGGTGCACCACCGTCTCCATCTCGCTCAAAGCTGTTAAGCGTTAGTGTTGCTTTCGTTTGGCTTGATAGAGGGGGTGAACATTTGTATGTTGTGTACCACTTGCCATCCTTGCAACAATCAGAATCATTTTCCTGGTTGCATTGCCCAGGTGGAGGGGTTTTCCCTTTGATCTTGCCACTAGGGCTGCACGTCTGAGCTTCAACACTAAGAAAAAGAAGAAGAATGCAAAGAAGAGGAAAGACAGTCGAACAAATTACTTGCTTCTTCATTTTTATCTTCTTTAAGTCACTTCTATTTGATGTTTTAGTGTAGAAAAATTCAAGTGGGAAAAGCAATATATAGAGATCTTAGCAGTGAGCAATTTAAAACATCAGTCTTTCACTACGAAAGTCATGACAAAATTGTGAAGTGCCAAAAAATTATGGTGGACCGCTAAAATTGATGACTTATGATACAGCTGATAATATGGTATTTTATCATTTACCCAAGTTTTGTAATGTATTTATCATTCAGAAGCATCTTTGTGGGAGGTTCCTGCAGGTTTGATTCACTTATTTATTTTTTATATATTATGGCAGCAATTTGTTGATAAAGATGAAATGGGTTGGTTTGGAGACAAGAGGCTTTATATTAATTGTCAATAAAACATTTTATTGGTTGATGCCTAAATTGGAGGGATTTGAAGATGGTTACATTGTGCTTTTTCATTTTCATATAATTTTGGCATACAAAATTATATTCTATACATATTTCAACACGTAATTCTTTGAAATATCCCTAAAAAATATATTCAGTGTTTTAAATTTTATTAAATAAATATCTCTAAATTAGAATATTAGTTTTTCTATTAAATAAATATTGTTTGTTTTTATTAATTCAATCAATATTTTTCCCATCTCTCCTATAAATAGATGATATTGATAGAGCTATAAACACAGTAGTTCATATAAGTTTTCAATATTATTAGTCTACCAAAAATAGTAAGAATTTGTTTTCTAAGTATAAATTTTTTTCTAGGAATAACAATTACATAAACTTCTATTATGAGAGAATTACTGTCCTATTGAATGTAATAAATCGTTTCTAGTAAAAAATCTCAGCCTCGCATTGCAACTGTTTGATTACACTCTCATTGAATTCATTCTTCAAATCATTAATGAATGATTCACTTCAATAATCTTAATGTAAAAAATCAGAGAAAAATATGATGTTATAAAAATGATGTGAAATACGATTAAAAGATATAAAATAAAAATAAGAAAAAAATTTAAATAGGAAAAATAGGTTAAAAACCTTAAACTCCCAATTATTTGATTTATAATTCTTTTTGTTGTTTCAGCATTAATATAGGCTAGCATACATGCATAAAATGGAAGGAATACAAGTGGACTTTGAATATTGAATATATTTATATTTTTCTATTAAAATGTATATATGTTTTATGGAATGTATTTATTAGATGTTTATTTACTAAATATGGAATTTTGTCCTAAATTTGAAAAAGTTGTGGAAAAAATATAAAGTAAAATATTTGATACACTGTGACTAGAGTTTTTAGACTCTGCAGGTAAGGTTAGGAGTTGGCAAATGTCCTACAATAAAATAGTAAAATATGAAAAAAAATATTTTTAAAAAAGAAACACATAACAATTTTTAAGGTTGCTTGTACAATAAAAAAATATTTCTCCAAAGTATCAAAATACTAACCCAAATATAAACCTTAAAAGGTAATGATAAATAAACAAAGTCCAAAAATGAATTAAGGTGAAATTAAAATAGTGGTATTCGTGGCGTGATTATTTCCTATAACAATGAGATTAAAATCAACGATACAATGAGATTATTTCCTATCACCATTAAAGATGTTAATTTAAAGATGAATTGTTCTACTATACTTATATATATTTATAATATCTAAAAGTTCAACATATTTTACTTTACAAATTTATTTAATATATAATGTCAAATTTATAATATATTATATAATTTATATCACTAAGAATTAAATTTATATATTATAAAATACTATACTATAAATATTAAAATTTGCTTTAAAATTTTAAAAAATTAAAACGTTAATTTAAAATAATTTCTTTTGTAAAAGAATTATCAAAATTTTTCTCTTTGATAATTAAACTTGCTCAAACTCAAACTTGATAATGTGATAGTAGTACTCCTTTGAGCATTTGATGTAAAATAATTTGTTCCATATAATTGATTACTTATTCATGGAACTCTTTTGTATTATGCTTACGTTAATTCATATGTTTGATTTTGATATATCTAAAACAATATAATAGAGTCCTTTATATACAAACGGCAGTGTAATGCGTTACAAAATTTTGATATTAAAATGGCACAATCTTGAGATAAATAGAGAACTTAGAAATAGGGTAAAATACGCACATGCTTACTTTAAAATATATGATTTGTACTATTTTGGTCATATAGTATAGATGTCTTGTCTTAGGTATTCTAGTGGATGAGAAAATAAAGACCCAAGTAGAACAGATCCTAGATCTATTTATGAAATTATTCACTTGTGACGTTCATAGTGTGACTTACCTTGATCCTGAGTGAATGAGGGACTATGTATGTGTGACTTGTATACTTTGATATAAATGAAATTGTGAGTTCGAATAGATAAGGAACCAAAAGTTTGTATGTTGAGTATACAACTTCTGCAATATGTAGCATCATTCCACGATAGTGAAATTTATAGTCAAATTAAAGGGTAAATGATATCCTCTCATCGACATTACATGATAGATGAAAGTAAACATGGTCATGAGTCATCTTTTTTTGTGATAAATTAAGTAATTATTATTTATAGTAATTGACTTTTCTTGAAAGAAGATGTAATAATTTCTATGAGATAAAATAGGATCATATTGAGAGAACATATTTATCCCATAGAGATTAAAGATATCCTATTAGGGTAACACACTTATAACAAGGTCATTTGACGAGCACTAGTTAAGTAGATTTCATAATGGTATATAATAAGGGAGAGATCAGTCATTACACTTTAGTGGAATGATTCTGTGACTAAATAATGTTAAAATTAATAACGAAAAATGAGAACTTGATTATAAATTATTTGAGCCTTTATTATATATGTCTAATTGGTCCCTCTTCTAACTCGAGATAACTAGAAATGAATTGCATGTATAACCAATAAAAGTAAAATGAATGAAAACGGTGATGTAAGAGAAACAGATTGCACGTATCACTATCTACAATGAATGTGTTTTCTCGCTAAATACAGAAATGACTTGACAATTAATTTAAGGTTCTTCCAATTATTATTGAATTAATTATAATTAAATAATTGAAGTTTGAAGATTGAATTAAATTGATTATTCATTATAAATTTTTTATTTAAGGAAATTAAATATATTTCCTCATAAATTCTATTACAACAAAGTCGCTATGACTTTAACGAAATTAAAAATGTGTAACAATCTATTTTTTAGTGAAATTGGAATAGTGGTTTCGAGACCACAAATCCGACTCAAAATATATTTTATTTTTATTTTATCATATGGCCCGTAATATGCTAGAAATGACGTGTGAAAATTTTGATACGAAAATTTTATCGATTTAGTGCCTAATTACGAGAAGGACTAAATCACATAAAATGTGAAAGTTAAATTCTAGTAGCTATGAGGATCAAATAGCTATGGAATTCAAAACTAGAGGTCCCTATATGGTAATTAGATCATTAAGAAAAGTATGCAGATTTTTCTTGGTGGCTCATCCATGGAATTATGGAAAAAGGGTAAGGACTAAATTGAAAATACCAAAATACTTAATTAAGTAAAAAGGAAAGAAATTATATCATCTTATTTTCATCATCTTCAAACTAAAAACACATGGAAACCCTAGAAGAGAGAAAAGAAACTTTCAAGACCTAATTGAGTAAGTTCTCCTATCCTATTTTTAGTAAATTTGGTAATTTTGAAACCGGGATAGCTTAATCTCTTTATTTGAGGGATTAATTTGAAAAGTTATCAAGGTATGAAAATGGGTCATGGATATATTATGTTGGAAATTAGAAATTTATGGTAGAAAATGAAAGATTATTGATAGATAAACAACTTTTACAAAGTGATTTTTGATGAAAACATGATTTAGGGACTAAAATGAAAAGTTATAGAATTTGATAAAAAATTTTGAAATTCTATGAATTCATGTGCTGGAAAATTTGTAATGGGGCTTTGGTTAGGCTTGGAATAGGGAGTAATTTGCACAAGTTTCGTTTTCCAAGCCTAGGGACAGAATTTATGGAAAAGTTAAGGGCAAAATGGTAATTTTACCTAGGACATAAATTGAGTCCATTTAGATACGAAATGTGTGAAATTGATGGTTAAATTCATTTATATAGATTTGGACAACACTAATTCGAGGTTAGATCGAGGAAAAGAAAAGATTTCAGATTAGTAGACTTTTACGCGGACAAGTGCCGAGGTAAGTTCATGTAACTAAATTGTGTGTATTGATATGCTTGAATTAAATGTTGTGTTTGTGAATTGTATAAATATCATATATATATGACATTGAAAATATATCTGACAAAACCCGATCAATAAGAATGCCGATAAATGATAAATGATAAAAATGTTACTTATATGCTTGAAACGAATGTGGAATGTGTTTACTTGAATTATATGAATGTTATGGATGTATGAAATAATCACATACCCAATAATGCTTGAAAAATGTTTAAATCTCAGTTGAATAAATGGAAAATCAACGGATATGTGATTTCCAAAAATGAATAAGGTCCTACATTTGTTACTGACAGGATGTAGCTTGGACGAGTAATCCTATTGACATCATTACAGAAAGGATTTAGCCTGGACGGGTAATCTTGATAAAAGTCCTCTCAAGCATATGTTTTGGATTGGATTTAGCCCGGACGGGTAATTCTAATATAATACCTCTCGAGCATGCGTTAAGATTAGGGTTTAGTGTAACACCCTGAATTTGGGCCTAGAAGTTTTGGGCCTTGAGCATGGGAGCGGTTGAAGGCAGCTTATAATATTTTGTTGTTCTTGTAAATTTTGTTAATGAAGGCTTGTTTTAGTGGTTAAGCGTGCTGAGAAGTGTAACATCCTGATTTTCGGGTTTTTCGCGATTCTTGATATTTTAAGTAATTTTCTAAAATTTGGTATGTGATTATAGAATTCATAATTTGGGGATGTAAATGGGCTTATGGAAGGCCCATGAGTTGGCCAAAACCCAGTAGAATTTTTAAATTTTGGACTTAGGAGTTAGGGGTTCTGGCTAGGTGCCTTTATATTAAGTTGGGTAAAATGTATCACAAAAAGAGCTTTGGTAAAGTGGCAAGGGTGACGCCACTAAGCTCCTAAAAAAGTGGCGTGTGGAGCATAAGGGAAGACCTGGGATCGATTCCCTGTGTTGGCAAATAGGAGTATTTATTTTTATGTGCAGGAAGGGTAAGTGTTGGAACCTAAGTGGATTCTGTAAGAGGAGAGTTGGATCAAGTCAAATGCATAGATTAAGGAGGGATAAGGGGAGAGATTTTAGGGATTAGAGAGAAGGATAGAGCTTAGCCGATTGGAAGGGGTTAGAGAGGGGAATTCGGCAGAGGGGTATTAGGTTAGTAATTTCGGCATTAGGGTCTTAGCTGTGCCGTTTTCTCTTTTGGTTTAGTTTTTCTCTTCTTTCTTCTTCCCTAGCCGAATCTACCATCTTTCCTCTCATCTTTTCTCCCGTTTCTTTTTCAAAAACCAGCCCATTACTTTCCTCCACTCATTTATTATTTCTTTCCCTTATCTCTACTTCTACCAAGTACCATAAAAAGCAAATCGGTGAAGATAGGGGGTGCCGATTCTTTGTGACCAGCAACCTTTTCTTTCCTTTTCGATAGTTGGCGTTCAATTCCTTTACCTTTTAGGCATCCGGATTCAAGAGGAGAAAGACTGTGGTAAGTGTTCAAACTCTAAACAATTCCTAGTGTAACTTTGGCCAAAAGTCAAACCCTCTAGTTTAGGGAGGTGGCGAATATGGGTATAGGCCTTATGGGGTCTTCTTTTAATATTTTTGTGGTTTATTTAGTGGAGGAGCAGCAAGGTGTAGTGTCGACTTGGAGTAGCTTGGATCATCGGAGTAGCTAGACCTAGTCATCAATCGCGACAAAGGTAAGATTCCTAAGGCCATTATGGATGGTGGCCGAATGTGTAAGTATTAGTATTAGATGATTTTTGGTTTGGTTCAATTATGGGAAGCTGATTATTAATGATGGATTATAGGAGAAATCGTGTAGGAGATCTCGTCGAGGAATATCGCCAAACAGGTGTGTAACGAACCCTTTTTCATAGCTTAAAGCGATAAAATGCCGAAAAGCCGAAATGCCGAAATTCTGGCATTTCGAGGACTTGTGAGCAAGCGAATGCTCACTAGTTAGTTAGAATCGATGAGATGATGATCGGGAACAATGGAAACGGTAAGGACATGTTTTTGGCGTTCACGGTAAGTCGGGCCTCGAGGGGCTGAAATAGGGCCCAATAGGCTTTCGGGCCCATTTGGGTAAAATTGGTAGGAAACGGAAATATGTTAAATTGCATGTTAAGACTATTAATACTGTTATGGATATAGGCTAAATGGGCCTAGATGACAAAATCAGCTGAGTAGGGCCCATTAGGGGTTTTAGGCCCAATAACTCGATTTCGCTAAAAAGGGCCAGAATCACTGTTTGCACCCATGAAATTGTTAGTAACCGTTAACAAACATGGAAACCCTGATATTTGGTAAAATTATAGAATCACCCTTATAATATGAAAATGACTGTTTTGCCCCTAAGTAAAAATGACCATTATACCCCTAGGGTTTATACATGAATTTAATACATGGGATTTTGATAAACATGGTATGTATGATATGCACATGACATGTATGATATGCACATGATATGTATGATATGCACATGATGTATTTATAAATGCATTGGGTTGGGTTTTTAAATGGATGGAGGAAGTGCAAAAGGGCTTATGCCCCAGTTATTAAAGGGCTTATGCCCTAGTTATTAAAGGGCTTATGCCCCAGTTATTAAAGGGCTTATGCCCCAGTTATTAAAAGAGGCTAGGCCTCCAGTTATATGATAAAGCAGCTATGCTGCCAGTGGAGAGTTATGGCGGGGTGGGTCGAGTTAATCCCCACATGGTGTGTTGGTTGGTACGGGTGGAGAGTAGCGGATGGTGGGTTGAGTAGTCTCCCCAAATGGGTTGCATTCTTTCATTTAACATTACATGTGATATTGAAATGGGCCTATGGGCCATACCATTTCTGAAAAGGCTTGACCCGGTGTTATAAAATATGAAATATGAAAAGTGCTATGGCCCAAGACACGTTGAGATTGGATTTGGGTTTAGGCCCAACAGTCATTATTGTTTTGGGCTCGAAAGGGGCTTGTTGCACTGTTGAGTTTCCAAACTCACCCCTTTCCTTAACCTTGCAGTGAGCCTTGATGTGGGGACTTGGTAGGAGGGATTGAGTGGCAATGGTGATTGTCTTTGGACTTTTAAATAGCGTTGGTTTTCTTTAAATTTCCTTTAAATATTATTTATTTTTGGGTTGTAATAAGGCCATTTTAACTTTCCTTTAATTTCTTTTCGGGATTATTTTAATTTTAATAACTTTAAACCTGGTTGATAATTATTCAAATGGGCTAGACTTAGGACGTGTTTTCAAAACGATACTTGTTTTCAAAATATCTCAACACCACGATTAATCGATTTATCAAAGACGTCCACTTAAACAAATTTAAACTCGATATGACAAAGTGTGGCTATGGTTGTGGGCATGTCTAGGATTGGATCCAATTAAAGAGCTTGGTACTTAGCGACCTTCATGGCTCACCTCCTCTATCTCGGATACCTACGGTGCCCAACTTCCGTACACTTCGTATGTATAACAAAATATATGGTTTTAAAACACTAAAAACGGAACGTGGGTTTTCAACTCCAATGTGGCACGTCAGATTCGGCCATAACGTCTGGGTCGGGTTTGGGGTGTTACATTTAGTGGTATCAGAGCTAAGTTGGAACAACTCGGCTGTGGATCGGGTCCAAAATTTTTTTCGAAAGTTTAGGCCTAAGAAGGGTATTTTTGGAAATGGTTTTTGAAAAGTTCATTTTAAAGATGTTTTATGGAGAATATATGTTAAAAGGTACCGCTTTTTTGCTTTTAAATCAAGAGTTCAAAATAAAGGGAGTTTTCAAATAAAATTTTTCAAATTTCTATTTTCGATGATCAAAAACATGGTTTTTAAGTTCTAAATGGATTGGAGAAAGAAGTGGCGCACTGAATCCCCGGCACCAAGTCTGTAAGTATATTTTCTTTACGATATATGATAATGACATGATATTATGAATAGTGCTGAGACCCTACTATGATACTTTAGCTAGGGTAGAGCTGTAAACGGTAGGAATGAGACTGTAGCTAGGCTACGATGATACGAAAACAATCCTTGAACTGCTATATCTTCATAAGACATTTTCTTAATAAACAGTGGAACGTTATACTAATTTCATAAAACTCGTAAAGCAGAAAATTCGATATGAGTACAAGAGGAGCTCGTGGATGAGGCGCGGACGTGGTCGCGGAAGGGTGCAAGTGAATCTTCACCCTCGGGGCATAGGCCGGTGAGGAGCCATCGTGCCACAAGCAACGGAGACTGGTCTTATGATCAGACTACGGGGATGACGCTTTATCCCAAGCCATGTTAAGGGTTTTAGAAAGAGTGGTGGAGCTAGTCTTGGGGACGGTGAATAGGGGTCTATATCGAGCGACTCAAGCCAACGGAGCGTAAGTATTTAGGGGTGTATCTGGAGTAGCCCCAAATGTGGCGAATATTGGTGGAGGCAACAGAGCGGATCATGAACGATCTAGACCGCTCGGTGGAGCAAAAGTGAAAGGAGCCGTGTGTCATTACGTGAAGAGGCATACCGATGGTGGATCACCGTAAGGAGAGTACCCCAATTGAGCAAGTAACACAGGAATTGTTCAAAAGCGCTTTTAAAGGGAGGTATGTTGGAGCAAGCTATGTGGATGCTCGTCGGAAGGAATTCTTAAATCGACTCAAGGTGATAAGGCAGTAGCAGTATGAGGCGAATTTTGAGGTGAGTCGATATGCTAGTGGCATAGTGGCAATTGAATATGAGCGATGTCCGATTTGAGGATGGTCTCGCGATGAGCTTAGGATATTGATAGCTCCACGGAGGGAGCGTGGTTTCTTGCATTGGTAGAAAAGGCTAAGATAGCCGAGGAGGTGAAGGTGACTGAGCGACAGAATAGTGAGAAGGATCGACCCAGATTCAAGAGGGATTTTAGACCCTCAAGTGCCACAAATCAAAATGTTAAAAGAGCAAGGATGGAGGAACCGGTTCAAGTAGTTCCAGTAAATACTTATAGACCGCAGACTTACAGGGACTGTGGTAAGGTGCATATGGGGGAGTGCTAGAAACAAACTGGAGCATGTTTTCGATGTGGGTCTAAGGAGCATAAGTTCAGAGAGTGTCCTTGGAGGACAGCTCAAGAGCTAGCGGCAGAGCAAAGGGATGTCCAACCACGGCGAGGAGGACCACCACCACAGAGGGGTCGTGGGCAAGGTAGAGGTGGCAATGGTAATGGACGAGGATGTGGGGCACCTGGCAGAGGTGTTGGACATGCTGAAGCTCGACAACCGGTGTTGGTTTATTCTGCACGACGTCGTGAGGAGGGTGACGCTCCTGATGTTATAACTGGTACGTTCTTCATTCATAGCATGCCTTACACTGCTTTGATTGATGTGGGTTCCACTCACTCGTATGTTTCTTGTGATGTATCTGGGGCTTTGGAGGTGCTTCCTGAGGAGACTGTGAGTGGGGTATCGGTGATAAGCCCATTGGGACATTCGGTTAAGGTAGATAAACTTTTTAGGGTAGTACCGTTAGTGACACAAGATAAAATTTTTGAAGGAGATTTGATGGAGTTGCCATTTAGGGATTTTGATCTTATCTTGGGAATGGACTGGTTAACTAAGCACAAGACGACATTAAATTATGCTGCAAAAAGGATGGTACTAAGAACTACCGAAGATGAGGAGATAATGGTCATAGGGGAACGAAGGGATTATTTGTTCAATGTTATTTCGGCTTTAAGAGCCAAAAAGTTGATTCGGAAAGGTTGTGAGGCGTACTTGGCCCTTCTAAGTCAAACGAGACTTGAGGAGATAACGGTAGAGTCGGTTAGGACTATTAAGGAATTTCAGGATGTATTCCCAGATGAACTTCCTGGATTACCCCCGAACAGAGAAGTCGAGTTTGGAATCGACTTACTACCTGGAACAGCTCCTGCGTCCATTGCGCCTTATCGGATGGCACCAAAGGAGTTGGTAGAATTGAAAGCTCCGATTCAAGAGCTCTTTGGATAGAGGTTTATAAGACCAAGTGTTTCTCCGTGAGGCGTCTGGTATTGTTCAGAAGAAGAAAGATGGGACTATGCGAATGTGTATTGACTATCGGCAGTTGAATAAGCTGACTATCAGGAAGAAGTATCCGTTACCAAAAATTGATGATCTGTTCGACCAATTAAAAGGAGCCTCGGTGTTTTCTAAGATCGACCTTCGGTCGGGATATCATCAATTAAGAGTTAAAGAGGGGGATATTTATAAGACGGTGTTCAGGACTCGATACGGTCATTACGAGTTTCTGGTAATGCCTTTTGGGTTGACTAATACACTGGCGGCATTCATGGATTTGATGAATCGGGTATTCCAGCCATACTTGGATCGGTTCGTAGTCGTTTTTATTGATGATATCTTGATGTATTCGGAAGCGGAAGAAGCATGATGAGCATCTTCGTGTAGTCTTTGCAAGTGTTAAGGGATAAGCAACTTTATGCAAAGTTTAGTAAGTGCGAGTTTTGGTGAAGGAAGTTACCTTCTTGGGGCATGTTGTGTCTGCTGAGGGGATCAAGGTGGACCTCGAAAGATTGAAGCAATTTTGGAATGGAAGCCACCGAAGTCGGTAACAGAGATTCGAAGTTTTTGGGGTTGGCAGGTTATTATCGGAGATTTGTGGAAGGATTTTCTGTGTTGGCAGCACCATTAACGAAACTTATAAGGAAGGGAGCACCTTTTGTTTGGACAAATAAGCAGTAAGAGGCTTTTGAGAAGTTGAAGAAGGTTTTGACTGAGCGCCGCTTTTGATTGACCAGAGTCGGTAAGGATTTCACTGTGTCTGTGATGCGTCATATGTAGGTTTGGGCTGCGTGTTGATGCAAGAGGGTAAAGTGGTCGCTTATGCTTCACGACGACTTAAGCCACACGAGGTGAACTACCCTACTCATGACTTGGAATTGGGCGGTAATCTTTGCACTTAAGATATGGAGGCATTACGTATGGAGAGAAATGCATCATCTATCTGATCACAAGAGTCTTAAGTACTTGCGACTCAAAAGGAGTGAATCTTAGGCGTGAAGGTGGATAGAGTTGTTGAAGGACTATGACTGTTCGATTGAGTACCATCCAGGTAAGGCGAATGTCGTGGCTGATGCACTAAGTCGAAGGGCTGTGGCGGAATTAAAGGGGATGTTTGCTCGTCTAAGTTTGTATGACGACGGAAGTTTGTTGGCAAAGTTACAAGTGAGACCGACTTGGGTAGAACAGATTAAGAAGCAACAGTTGGAGGACTAGTCGTTGGTTTCTCGGTTTCAGCAAGTTGAGAAGGGGGAGAATCCTGACTTTGGGTTAAATTATGAGGGAGTTCTTTGTTTTCGAGGGAGAATTTGTATGCCGAAGAACTCCGATTTGAGATTGATGATTTTGAAAGAGGCACATAATGGACCTTATGCTATGCATCCAGGAGGGAGTAAGTTGTATCGCGACTTCCGAGAGCAATATTGGTGGCCTGGGCTTAAGCGAGAAGTGATCGAATTTGTAGGAAGATGTTTGACATGTCAACAAGTGAAGGCCGAGCATCAACTACCTTCGGGATTGTTACAGCCGGTAAAGATACCATTTTGGAAGTGGGAAAGGGTAACTATGGACTTTGTGAGTGGGTTGCCGTTGACACCTTCTAAGAAGGATTCGGTTTGGGTGATTGTGGATAGACTCACGAAATCTGCTCATTTCATACCCGTCCGAACCGATTACTCACTTCAGAAGTTGGCCAGATTGTATGTGGCGGAAATAGTACGGTTGCATGGTGTGCCAGTATCAATAATTTCAGACCGAGACCCAAGGTTTACATCTCGGTTTTGGCAGAAGTTGCATGAGGCATTGGGAACGCGATTGGATTTCAGTACTGCTTTTCACCCTCAGTCGGATGGGCAGTCAGAGAGGGTTATTCAGATTTTAGAGGATATGTTGAGGGGTTGTGCTATTGAGTTTAGAGGCAGCTGGGAGGACCATTTTCCATTAGCGGAGTTCGCGTATAACAACAGTTACCAAGCAAGTATTCAGATGGCTCCATATGAGGCACTATATGGGCGAAGGTGTCGTTCGCCTACTTGTTGGGCGAATTGGGGAAAGGCAAATACTTGGACGAGTTGGTAGCGAATCATCGAAGACAAGATTAAGGTGATCGAAGCGATTAAAGAGGCGGTGGATCGACAAAAGTCTTATGCCGATCTGAAGCGTAAGGATATTGAATATGCGGTAGGGACATGGTCTTTTGAAAGTTTCGCCTTGGAAGAAGATTTTGAGATTTGGTAAGAAGGGTAAGTTGAGCCCACGGTTTATTGGGCCTTCACCGAATCATTAAGCGGATAGGGCCGATGGCTTATCACTAGAGTTACCTCGAAGCTGGATCGCATTCACGATGTCTTCTATGTGTCCATGCTAAGGCGATATCGTTTGACCCAACTCATATCGTGCGATTCTGAGAAATTGAGGTACAATGATTTGACCTTTGAAGAGGAACGTGCAAATACTTGATCGTGATGTCAAGGTGTTGAGAAGGAGGTCATCCCATTAGTGAAGGTACTTTGGAGGAACCATGGCAAGGAAGAAGCTACTTGGGAGACCGAAGAGGTAATCGTCGTGATACCCTCAATTGTTTGGATTAGGTAAATTTCGAGGCCGAAATTTCTTTAAAGAGGATAGAGTTGTAACATCCTGATTTTCGGGTTTTTCGCGATTCTTGATATTTTAAGTAATTTTCTAAAATTTGGTATGTGATTATAGAATTCATAATTTGGGGATGTAAATGGGCTTATGGAAGGCCCATGAGTTGGCCAAAACCCGGTAGAATTTTTAAATTTTGGACTTAGGAGTTAGGGGTTCTGGCTAGGTGCCTTTATATTAAGTTGTGGGTAAAATGTATCACAAAAAGAGCTTTGGTAAAGTGGCAAGGGTGACGCCACTAAGCTCCTAAAAAAGTGGCGTGTGGAGCATAAGGGAAGACCTGGGATCGATTCCCTGTGTTGGCAAATAGGAGTATTTATTTTTATGTACAGGAAGGGTAAGTGTTGGAACCTAAGTGGATTCTGTAAAAGGAGAGTTGGATCAAGTCAAATGCATAGATTAAGGAGGGATAAGGGGAGAGATTTTATGGATTAGAGAGAAGGATAGAGCTTAGCCGATTGGAAGGGGTTAGAGAGGGGAATTCGGCAGAAGGGTATTAGGTTAGTAATTTCGGCATTAGGGTCTTAGCTGTGCCGTTTTCTCTTTTGATTTAGTTTTTCTCTTCTTTCTTCTTCCCTAGCCGAATCTAACATCTTTCCTCTCATCTTTTCTCCCGTATCTTTTTCAAAAACCAGCCCATTACTTTCCTCCACTCATTTATTATTTCTTTCCCTTATCTTTACTTCTGCGGAAGTACCGCAAAAAGCCGAGATCAATGAAGATAGGGGGTGCCGATTCTTTGTGACCAGCAACCTTTTCTTTCCTTTTAGATAGTTGGCGTTCAATTCCTTTACCTTTTAGGCATCCGGATTCAAGAGGAGAAAGACTGTGGTAAGTGTTCAAACTCTAAACAATTCCTAGTGTAACTTTGGCCAAAAGCCGAAACCCCTCTAGTTTAGGGAGGTGGCTGAATATGGGTATAGGACTTATGGGGTCTTCTTTTAATATTTTTGTGGTTTATTTAGTGGAGGAGCAGCAAGGTGTAGTGTCGACTTGGAGTAGCTTGGATCACCGGAGTAGCTAGACCTAGTCATCAATCGCGACAAAGGTAAGATTCCTAAGGCCATTATGGATGGTGGCCGAATGTGTAAGTATTAGTATTAGATGATTTTTGGTTTGGTTCAATTATGGGAAGCTGATTATTAACGATGGATTATTGGAGAAATCGTGTAGGAGATCTCGTCGAGGAATATCGCCAAACAGGTGTGTAACGAACCCTTTTTCATAGCTTAAAGCGATAAAATGCCGAAAAGCTGAAATGCCGAAATTCTGGCATTTCGAGGACTTGTGAGCAAGAGAATGCTCACTAGTTAGTTAGAATCGATGAGATGATGATCGGGAACAATGGAAACGGTAAGGACGTGTTTTGGCGTTCACGGTAAGTCCCGCCTCGAGGGTGAAATAGGGCCCAATAGGCTTTCGGCCCATTTGGGTAAAATTGGTAGGAAACGGAAATATGTTAAATTGCATGTTAAGACTATTAATACTGTTATGGATATAGGCTAAATGGGCCTAGATGACAAAATCAGCTGAGTAGGGCCCATTAGGGGTTTTAGGCCCAATAACTCGGTTTCGCTAAAAAGGGCCAGAATCACTGTTTGCACCCATGAAATTGTTAGTAACCGTTAACAAACATGGAAACCCTGATATTTGGTAAAATTATAGAATCACCCTTATAATATGAAAATGACCATTTTGCCCCTAAGTAAAAATGACCATTATACCCCTAGGGTTTATACATGAATTTAATACATGGGATTTTGATAAACATGGTATGTATGATATGCACATGACATGTATGATATGCACATGATATGTATGATATGCACATGATGTATTTATAAATGCATTGGGTTGGGTTTTTATATGGATGCAGGAAGTGCAAAAGGGCTTATGCCCCAGTTATTAAAGGGCTTATGCCCCAGTTATTAAAAAGGGCTTTGCCCTAGTTATTAAAAGAGGCTAGGCCTCCAGTTATATGATAAAGTAGCTATGCTGCCAGTGGAGAGTTATGGCGGGGTGGGTCGAGTTAATCCCCACATGGTGTGTTGGTTGGTACGGGTGGAGAGTAGCGGATGGTGGGTTGAGTAGTCTCCCCAAATGGGTTGCATTCTTTCATTTAACATTACATGTGATATTGAAATGGGCCTATGGGCCATACCATTTACAGAAAAGGCTTCGGCCCAGTGTTATAAAATATGAAATATGAAAAGTGCTATGGCCCAGTACACGTTGAGATTGGATTTGGGTTTAGGCCCAACAGGCTGTTATTGTTTTGGGCTCTGAAAGGGGCTTGTTGCACGCTGAGTTTCCAAACTCACCCCCTTTCCTTAACCTTGCAGGTGAGCCTTGATGTGGGGACTTGGGCCGGAGGGGATTCAGTGTGGCCACGGTGATTGTCTTTGGACTTTTAAGTAAGCGTTGGTTTTCTTTAAATTTCCTTTAAATATTATTTATTTTTGGGTTGTAATAAGGCCATTTTAACTTTCCTTTTATTTCTTTTCGGGATTATTTTAATTTTAATAACTTTAAACCTGGTTGATAATTATTCAAATGGGCTAGACTTAGGACGTGTTTTCAAAATGATACTTGTTTTCAAAATATCTCAACACCACGATTAATCGATTTATCAAAGACGTCCACTTAAACAAATTTAAACTCGATATGACAAAGTGTGGCTATGGTTGTGGGCATGTCTAGGATTGGATCCAATTAAAGAGCTTGGTACTTAGCGACCTTCATGGCTCACCTCCTCTATCTCGGATACCTACGGTGCCCGGCTTCCATACACTTCGTATGTATAACAAAATATATGGTTTTAAAACACTAAAAACGGAACGTGGGTTTTCAACTCCAATGTGACACGTCAGATTCGGCCATAACGTCTGGGCCGGGTTTGGGGTGTTACAAGAAGTGTTGGAGAAGTCCTGGGTTCAAACATGAACTCTAGCAAAATTTTGGTTTAAGGTGAATCAAACCCTGGGTGTAGTAGGTAGGCCTTAAGAATATTGTTGGAGAAATTGTGCCACAAAAAGCCTTGTGGTCTAGTGGCAAAGTAGCGCCTCATAAGAGGCAGGAAGGTGGTGTCATAGAGTTGGCAAGGAGGTCCAGGGTTCGAAACTCATGGCAAGCAAAGAGCTTTTATTTTGCTAACAGGGGCGGCAAAAGTTGGTGTTGAATTTAAACTCTAATGATGGAGGGATCCCACATCGGATGCGAAGCTGGCTTTAAATAGAGAGAAGCATGAGGAGAGTAAAGGTACCTTTCTTGGTTGATCCCTTTCGCTTTATGGCGTGCTCGTTTGGGTTGGGCGTTGGCTAAGAATGCTTGGAGCGCAGATTAACTCTAGTCTCCTATCAGGTGTGTATTTTCTCGCTACTCTAACTATAGGATGGCTACTTCGGGCTGCGATAGGCCGAAAGGGGCCATGTGGGCCCAATGGGCCTACGGGCCCAATTGGATAAGTTGTTTGATTGTGTAGTAAATATTGGACTAGGCTAGGTGAATCTCATATTTGTGGCTAGATTTAGGCTAAAAGGGCCACACGAGCGTGTGGGCCCATTTGGGCTGAAAATGGGCTTTAGGTCCATTCGTATTGTTATCCCTGTTTAGAATACTTTAGTTTACTAAATTACTGAAATACCCTCGATTTACAAAATTGCCGTTTTACCCTCGATTTACAGAATTACTGTTTTACCCTCAATTTACAAAATTACCGTTTTACCCTCGATTTACAAAATTACTATTTTACCCTCGATTTACAGAATTACAGTTTTACCCTCAATTTACAGAATTATTGTTTTGCCCTCAATTTACAAAATTACCATTTTACCCTCGATTTACAAAATTACTATTTTACCCTCGATTTACAGAATTATCGTTTTACCCTCGATTTACAAAATTATTGTTTTACCCTCAATTTACAAAATTACTGAAATACCCTTGGTTTACAAAATTACCAAAATACCCTCGATCAGTAAAATTACCAAAATACCCCTGGCTTGTAAAATTATCAAAATACCCCTAATTTGTGAAATTATCAAAATACTCTCGATTTGTAAAATATTGAAATACCCCTGTAGGGTAGAATTACGGAAATACCCCAGTAGGGTAGAATTACCAAAATACCCTTGTAGGTAGAATTACCGAAATACCCCTGTAGGATAGAATTACCAAAATACCCCTGTAGGGTAGAATTACTGAAATACCCCTGTAGGGTAGAATTACCGAAATACCCCTGTAAGGTAGAATTACCGAGATACCCTTTTGGGGTAAATTACCATTTTGCCCCTAGGATGTTAAATGATTGTTTCGCCCTTGTGGGCAAGTGACTGACTTGGACTGTGTGGTTGACGGATTTGATTGTGAATATATGTTGGTGATATGAATGACTTGACTGTGATTGTTTGATTCAAATATGGGCATGACATTCTGCATACATGACATGTTGCATGGGTTGGGTTTTATAAATGGAGGAAGTGCTAAAAGGGCTATGCCCCAGTTTACAGAAAAGGGCTTTGCCCCAGTTATTAAAAGAGGCTAGGCCTCCAGTTATATGATAAAATAGCTATGCTGCCAATGGTGTGTTGGTTGAGTGGGTTGAGCATTCCCTACATGGTGTGTTGGTTGGTACGGGTGGAGAGTAGCAGATGGTGGGTTGAGTAGTCTCCCCAAATGGGTTTGCATACATTCATTGGTATTTCATGTGATATTGAAATGGGCCTATGGGCCATACCGTTTCTGATAAAGGCTTGACCCGGTGATATGATTTATGGAAAGGCTTGACCCGATGTGATTAAACGAAAGGCTTGACCCATATATGTCGAGGCGAATAGGGCTTTGGCCAGATTGTACTGATACCGTGTTATTCACTGTTTGTTTTTTATTGGGATTACACACTGAATTTTTGTAAACTCACCCCGTTTCTAACTGTGTAGGTAATCCTTAAGCTTAGATGGTTTGGATCTCCGAGGGGCCACACTACTGTTTCTGTTTCTTTTAATTACAATTAGATTTCGTTTTGGGTTTTTAAATTATGTAATAAGGCCGTAAGTGGGTTTTAAGTTTTAATTTGATTGTGATTTCTTATACTAAACTGCTAGTCTAGGAAAACTCAAGATTTCAAAATGACATGATTTTTCTAAGGAACACGAGCTTTCAACAACAAATTTTTCAAAATGCTTCCGCGATTTTAAATGAGGTAATATACCAAAGGAAAACAAATTGGTAAACATTTTGATGAGAACTTTAGTTTAATAATAATAAAGGAATTTAGATTCAGTAATGGATTTTCACCGGAAAGATCAAATTTGAAAAATGGTTTGATGTGACGCACCAGATTCTGCCATAACGTCTAGGTCGGGTTTGGGGTATTACATTTAGCCTGGATTGGTAATCCCATTATATGATATGTGGCTCGAGAGAGTGTTTCTTGGTTAAGTGCCTTAATTGGTACCCTTGATTAAGAAATTAACCGGTTATAGAATCGTACACTTGGAATGTATTACTTGAGCATCCTTCAGAATTCAATGATTCAATGGACATATAACACTCTAGACATGGTATAAAAATTATGTGATAAAATGGTAATGTCTTGAAAGATCATTGCATGATGAGTTCATCTATTTTTACTTGACATGTATGTAAGTGTTGTGACTAACATGTTTGATTGAAGGAATGTGCTTAGGAATTTTACTAATAGATGGAAAACATGATGTTGTGTGCTTAGATTTAATAAACAAGATTGGTAAGTTTAGTTTCCGTAATACGAACTTACTAAGCAGGTAATGCTTACTCCTTTTATTTTCTCCTATTTTATAGTGCTCGGAAGATTGTGAAGGTTGGAAAATCATTAGAGTATCGTCACACTATCAACTAGATATCTTGGGTATATATGGTAGAATCATTTTGGTATAATGGCATGTATAGGACAACTTGGTCAATAGTGGCTTAAAATGATGTTTTGTAACCTAGCCATTGGAATGGCTAGTAATGGTTCATTTTGGTATTACTATGTAGATTTATTATATATATCCACATGTGGTAAGTTAAATATATGTGACCAAATATTGTTATTGCCTATGTTATACCAAGTAAGTTTATAAGCACTTGTGCTTTGGATGAAATGCCTTGTTAGATGATAAAATTGCTTATTTTAAATGCTTGGATTGGTTGGTATTGGTTGGTACTGGATGTGTGTTTCAAGTGCAGGTCTTGGGTGAAATTTTGGGTGAGAAATGAAGCTAGAAATGGCTTCATTTTGTCCATACGGGCAAACACATAGGCGTGTGTCTAGACCGTGTGTGAGACACGGCCTGGTAACATGGGCATGTGGTTAGGCGGTGTGTCCCCTACACCTTAATTTTGAGAAACAGAATGCTTAGAATTGGGCACACGGGCAGAGACACGGGCGTGTGTCTTAGCCGTGTGTGCCACATGACCTAGAACACGAGCGTGTGTCTTGACCACGTGAAACTTACACCTAATTTGAATTGAAATAATTAACCTCACAGCCTAGCACATGGGCATGTGGCATAGCCGTGTCTTCAAGTCAGAGAGTTACACGAGCTCGAACATGGCCACCAACACGGGCGTGTCCTTTGGACCACATGGGCTTGTGAGCCCTGTACCTTGGAAAAATTTTAAAAAGTCGCAAAAAATTCTTAGAGGTCTTGATTAAGTCCTGACTCGTTTCTAAAGCTCGTATTGGACCTTGAGGGCCCAATCAAGGAATGTTATGAATGTTCTGAGAATTTGAATAATAACTTGCATGAATTATCTGTAAATGTTCCTGTATGTTCTCGTAATGCTTTGAAGCCTTGTTTTGGCGACAAATAAGGGTTAAGGGTGTTACATTTAGTGGTATCAGAGCTATAGTTTAGCCGATTCTTGGATTTAATGTAGCAAACACTAGTTTAGCTATACATGCCATTATATAAATTGTGATAGTGTGATGACTCCTGATCATTTTAAATGTGTTTTTCACATAGTAATGTCATCCAACTAAACTAGAGCTGAATCTGAGGAAGCTGATAGCAATGCTTCAGTTTCGATTCAAAGAGTTGCGTCTGCATCTGGTAGTGAAAGGCCCGTGTTTGAAGGTCGAAGTGAGGTGGCAAAGCAAGCCTTCTTTCAAATGATGAATGAATGGTTTATACAATACCTGATAACAAACCTTGCTGTACAACGACCTCCCCCGCCTTCTCTCCAACTGATTCCTGAGGTACCATAGGGTGCTGAACCTATTAGAATTGGTAAGTCTCCGATAGATAAAATCCGCAAGCATGAGGTGGAAAAATTTAGAGCTACCGTAGATGAAGATCCAGAAAGGGCTGAGTTTTGGCTAGAGAACACTATCCGAGTTTTTGATGAATTGTCTTGTACGACTACTGAATGTCTGAAATGTCTGGTATCTCTACTGAAAGATACATCTTATCATTGGTGGAATACCATAACTTCAGCAGTACTGAGGGAGAATGTCACATGGGAATTCTTCCAAGCTGAATTCAGAAATAAGTATGTGAGTCAGAGATTTATGAATCAGAAAAAGAAAGAATTTCTAGAGCTTAAATAAGGAAACATGACCTTATCCGAATATGAATGGAAATTTGTTCGACTGAGTAAGTATGCCAGAGAATAGGTTTTAACCGAGGCTGAAATGTGTAAACGCTTTGAAGAGTGCTTGAATGAAGATATCAAGTTATTGATTGGGATTCTTGAAATAAAGGAATTTACGGTGCTAGCCAGCCGAGCACACAAAATTGAGGAACTGAGTAAAGAAAAGAAACAAGCCAAAAGAGAGGCTCGAGTTTCTAGAAAAAAACTATGAGTAAGTCACAATCATTTGCTTTTAAGAAATTAAAAAAGAATTGTGATCGTGTGACCACCTCTACAAGATATTCTGGAAGAAAGAGAGGCTCTCAGCGTTCTAGCTCGAGGTCTTCATCTCAATCGATGACTAGTGTGGGTATTGTCGGTAATCCCAAATTGAAATGTAAACATTGTAACAAATTTCATCATGGGGAATGTCGATCTAGAAGTGGAGCTTGCTTTGGATGTGGTTCTCTTGAGCATTTTATTAGAGATTGTCCAGAAATAGTTGAAAAAGAGATAGAACCAGCTCCAAAGCAGAATAATCCTGTCTCGAGGGACAGACCACCCTGCTATTCTAGCTATGTTAGTGGTAGACGAAGTACTACCAAGGATACTACAGTTAGATCTGAGGCATGAACACCTGCAAGGACATATGCTATTCGTGCTAGAGAAGATGCCTCTGCACCAGACATCATTACTGGTACATTTTCTCTTCTTGATACTGATATTACTGCTTTGATTGATCCTGGTTCCGCACATTAATACATATGCATGAACCTAATGTCTGTTAAAAATTTATCTGCAGAATTCACTGAAATTGTGGTTAAAGTTTCAAACCCCCTGGGCCAGTGTGTTATGGTGGATAAAGTTTGTAAGAACTGTCTGTTGATGGTACAAGGTTATTGCTTTCCGGCTAACTTGATGTTATTGTCATTTGATGAATTTGATTTGATCTTAGGAATGGATTGGTTAAGCCGATATGATGCGGTGGTTAATTGTAAACAAAAATATATTGTATTGAAATTTCAGAATGGTGAATTGCTTCATGTTGAATCTGATAAACTAGATGGACTACCTAATGTAATTTCAGCAATATCAGCACAGAAATATGTTAGAAAGGGGTATGATGCTTATCTTGCGTATATGATGGATACTAAAGTATCTGAGTCAAAGATTCAATTAGTGCCAGTAGTATGTGAATTTCCTGATGTATTCCCAGAAGAATTACCTAGTTTACCACCAGATAGAGAACTCTATAGATCTTGTTCTGGGTATAACACCTATAACTATAGCACCTTACAGAATGGCTCCTACTGAACTGAAAGAGCTGAAAGTACAATTGCAGGTGTTGATTGATAGAGGTTTTGCTCGACCTGGTTTCTCACCTTAAAGTGTGCTAGTTCTGTTCATGAAGAAGAAGGTTGGATCATTGAGGCAATGCATTGATTACAGACAACTCAACAAAGCTACAGTAAAGAAGAAGTATCCATTACCTTGTATTGATGACTTGTTTGACCAGTTAAAATGTGCCACTGTATTTTCAAAGATTGATCTCCGTTCTGGTTACTATCAACTACGAGTAAAAAAATTGGATGTACCAAAGATAGCTTTTAAAACCATGTATGGACACTATGAGTTTCTTGTAATGCCATTCGGCTTGACAAATGCACCTGCAGTGTTTATGAATTTGATGAACAGAATTTTTAGCCCGTATTTGGACAGGTTTGTGGTGGTATTTATAGATGATATTTTGGTTTACTCTCGAGATGAAAATGAGCATGCTGAGCATTTGAGAATAGTGTTGTAAACTCTGCGAGAGAAACAACTATACGCTAAGTTTAGTAAATGTAAAGTTTGGCTACGAAAGTTAGTTTCCTTGGGCATATAGTATCTGTTAAAGGTGTTAGAGTAGACCCGAATAAAATTTCAGCCATTGTTAATTGGAAACCAACGAAGAATGTGTCTGAAGTTCGAAGTTTTCTGGGACTAGCTGGTTATTATCGGAGATTTGTAAAAAGTTTTTTAATGATATCTTCTCTGATGACTCGTTTGTTACAAAAGGATCTGACATTTGAATAGACTGAGAAATGCCAGTAGAGCTTTAACAGATTAAAGGCTTTATTGATAGAAGCACCAATGTTAGTTTAGCCAAAATCAAGTAACAAATTTGTAGTTTACAGTGATGTGTTTTAATGCAAGATGGTAAAGTAGTAGCTGTGCTTCAAGATAGCTGAAGCCACATGAAAAGAACTACCCGACACATGATCTTGAATTGGCAGCCATAGTGTTTGCATTAAAAATCTAAGCGACATTACTTATTTGGTGAAAAATGTCACATATTCACTAATCATAAAAGTCAGAAATATTTGATGTCATAGAAAGATTTGAATCAGTACAGATTGCTTGAGTCATTGAAATATTATGATCTTGTCATTGACTATCATCTGGGAAAAGCCAATGTGGTTGCTGATGCTCTGAGTAGATAATCTTTGTTTTCCTTGCGAGCTATGAATACTCGATTGTCATTATCTGAGGATGGTTCAATCATAGCCTAGTTAAAAGCTAGACTAATGTTTTTGCAACAGATCTCTGAATCCTAGAAAAATGATAGCAAGTTACAAGCAAGATGGGTACAAAGTGAATCGACTCCTGACTCAGAATTTTAGAGCAAGACTGATGATTGTTTGTTATTCAGTGGTAGAGTATGTGTACCGAAAGGTTCAGAACTAATACAGAAGATTTTAAATAAAGCTCACAATGGTAACATGTCTATTCATCCTGGTAGCAATAAAATGTATAATGATTTGAAAAAGATGTACTGGTGGTCGAGAATGAAACAAGATATTTCTAAGTTTGTATCTAAATGTTTGACATGTCAGTAAGTAAAAGTTGAACGTCGGTTGCCTTCTGGACTATTATAGCCAGTTATGATACCGAATGGAAATAGGAAAGAATTACTATGGACTTTGTAACGGGATTACCAGGTCTCTAAGGAACAAAGATGCCATTTGGGTAATTGTTGATTGGTTGACAAAGTCTGCACATTTTATCCTGGTACGTATGGATTATTCCTTAGATAGATTGGCTGAATTATATGTTTCTGAGATTTTCAGATTGCATGGAGTGCCTGTCTCCATTATTTTAGATAAAGATCCTCGATTTACATATCAATTCTAGATCAAATTGCAAGAAGCTCTGGGTACTCAGTTACATTTTAGTACTGCAATTCACCCCCAAACAGATGGTCAATCTGAACAGGTAATATAGATCTTGGAAGATATGCTTTAGTGTTGTGTACTTGAGTTTGAAGAACTCAGTGAGAAAAAGTTACATGGAGTCGACTTGGTTCGAGATACCGAGGAAAAAGTGAAGATAATTTGAGACAGCTTGAAAGCAGCATCTGATCGTCAAAAGTCCTATGCTGATTTGAAACAAAAAGAAATAGAATTTCAAGTTGGTGACAAAGTATTCTTGAAAGTATCGCCTTGGAAGAAAGTTCTCCAGTTTGGACGCAAAGGAAAATTGAGTCCACGGTTCATTGGACCCTATGAGATTATAGGAAAAATTGGACCGGTTGCATATAGGTTAGCTTTACCACTAGAGCTTGATCAGATTCATAATGTTTCTCATGTGTCTATGTTACGATGGTATCGATCTGATCCTTCACATGTTAGCTCTCCGACAGAGGTAGAGATCCAACTTGATATGACATATGGTGAGGAGCCAATCAAAATCTTAGCTCGAGAAACAAAAGAGTTAAGAAATAAGAAGGTAGCATTAGTAAAAGTGCTTTGGCAACAACACAATATTGAAGAGGCTACCTGGGAGCTAGAGGATACTATGAGAAAGCAATACCTGAATCTTTTTACTGGTAAGATTTTCGAGGACGAAAATCCTTAAAGGGGAGAGAGTTGTAGCAGCCCATTTTTCACTAAAATCAGAACAGTGGTTTCGGGACTACAGATCCAACCCAAAATATATTTTATTTTTATTTTATCATATAGCCTATAATATTCTAGAAATGACATGTGAAAATTTTGATATGAAAATTTTATCGATTTAGTGCCTAATTACGCGAAGGACTAAATCGCATAAAATGTGAAAGTTAAATTCTAGTAGCTATGAGGATCAAATAGCTATGGAATTCAAAACTAGAGATACTTATATGGTAATTAGACTATTAAGAAAAGTATGTAGATTTTTCTTGGTGACTCATCCATGGAATTATAGAAAAAGGGTAAGGACTAAATTGGAAATACCAAAATACTTAATTAATTAAAAGATGAAAAGAAATTATATCATCTTATTTTCATCATGTTCAACCTAAAAACACATGGAAAACCTAGGAGAGAGAAAATAAACTTTTAAGGCCTAATTGGGTAAGTTTTCATTTCCCTTTTTTAGTAAATTTAGTATTTTTACTTGACTCGGCAATAGGCTTATTCGCCTTAGAAATTAAAATTTATCAAGGTATGAAAATGGGTCATGGATGTATTATGCTGGAAATTAGAAATTTATGGTAGAAAATGAAAGATTATTGATAGATAAACAACTTTTACAAAGTGATTTTTGATGAAAACATGATTCAGGGACTAAAATGAAAAGTTGTAGAATTTAATGAAAAATTTTGAAATTCTATGAATGCATGTGCTGGAAAATTTGTAATGGGACTTTGTTTAGGCTTGAAATAGGGAGTAATTTGCACAAGTTTCATTTTTCGAGCCTAGGGACAAAATCAAAATTTATGGAAATGTTAGGGGTAAAATGGTAATTTTGCCTAGGATGTAAATTGAGTCCATTTAGATACGAAATGTGTGAAATTGATGGTTAAATTCATTTATATAGATCTGAGCAACACTAATTCGAGGTTAGATCAAGGAAAAGAAAAGATTTTGGATTAGTAGACTTTTACGCGAACAAGTGTTGAGGTAAGTTCATGTAACTAAATTGTGCATATTTATATGCTTGAATTAAATGTTGTGTTTGTGAATTGTATAAATATTATATATATGACATTAAAAATATATCTGACAAAGCCCGATCAATAATAATGCTGATAAATGATAAATGATAAAAATGTTACATATATGCTTGAAATGAATGTGGAATGTGTTTACTTGAATTATATGAATGTTATGGATGTATGAAATAATCACATGCCCGATAATGCTTCAAAAATGTTTAAATCCCGGTTGAATAAATGGAAAATCGATGGATATGTGATTTCTCGAAATGAATGAGGTCCTGCATTTGCTGTTGACGAGATTTATCTCGGACGAGTAATCCTATTGACCTCATTACAGAAAGGATTTAGCCTTGAAGGTAATCCTGATATAATTCCCCTCGAGCATATGTTATGGATTGGATTTAGCCCGGACGTGATCCTAATATAATACCTCTCGAGTAAGCATTAAGATTAGTGTTTAGCCAAGACTGATAATCCTAATTGAGCTCCTCCGAGCTTACGTTATATAAAGGATTTAGCCTAGACTAGTAATCCTGTTATATGATATGTGGCTTGAGAGAGTGTTTCTTGGTTAAGTAACCTAATGGGTACCCTTGATTAAGAAATTGACGGATTATGGAATCGTACACTTTGAGTATACTACTTGAGCATCCTTCAGATTTAAATGATTCAATAGACATATAACACTTTTTACATGGTATAAGAATTATGTGATAAAATGGTAATGTCTTGAAAGATCATTGTATGATGAGATCATTTATTTTTACTTGACATGTATGTAAGTGTTGTGACTAACATGTTTGATTGAAGGCATGTGCTTAGGAATTTTGCTAATGGATGGAAAACATGATATTTTGTGCTTAGATTTAATAAACAAGATTGGTAAGTTTAGTTTCCGTAATACGAAATTACTAAGCATGTAATGCTTACTACTTTTATTTTTCCCCTATTTTATAGTGCTCGAAAGCTCGTGAAGGTTGGAAGATAATTGGAACATCGTAACACTATCAAGTAGCCATCTTGGGTATATATGGTAGAATCATTTTGGTATAATGGCATGTATAGGGCAACTTGGTGAATAGTGGCTTAAAATGATGTTTTGTAACCTTGCCATTGTAATGGCTAGTAATGGTTCATTTTGGTATTACTATGTAAGTTATTATGATATATATCCACATGTGGTAAGTATATGTGACCAAATGTTGCTATTGCCTAAGTTATACCAAGGTAAGTTTATAAACACTTGTGCTTGTAATGAAATGCCTTGTTAATTGATGAAATTGCTTATTTTAAATGCTTGGATTGTTTGGTATTGGATGTGTGTTTCAAGTACAGGTCTTGGGTGAAATTTTCGGTGAGAAATGAAGCTAGAAATGGCTTCATTTTGTCCACACGGGCAGACACACAGGCGTGTGGTTAGGCTGTGTGTCCCCTGCACCTTAATTTTGAGAAACAGAATGCTCAGAATTGGGCATACAGGCAGAGACATGAGTATGTGTCTCAGCCTTGTGTGCCACATGGCCTAGAAGATGGGTGTGTGTCTTGGCTGTGTGAAACATGTACCTAATTCAAATTGTAATAATTAAACTCACAGCCTAGCACACGAGGTTGTGGGATGGCAGTGTGTGCGTGGTCGTGTATGTAAGTTAGAGGGTTACACAAGATCGAACACGACCTTCAACACGAGCATGTCCTAGGGTCACACGGGCGTGTCTCTTGGACCACACGGGCGTGTGAGCCCTGTACCTTGGAAAAATTTTAAAAAGTCACAAAAAATTCTTAGAGGCCTCAATTAAGTCCTGAAACGTTTCTAAAGCTCGTATTGGACCTCGAGGGCTCAATCAAGGGACATTATGAATGCTTTCAGAATTTGAATAATAACTTGCATGAATTATCTGTAAATGTTCCTGTATGTTCTGGTAATGCTTCGAAACCCTGTTTCAGCGACAGATACCGGTTAGGAGTGTTACAAAATGGGTTTAAAAAATATTTAATTGAGAAATTAATTTAAATGATTTAATTAATTGATTATACAAAATTTATTTTTATTAAATATTGGGTTGGCTAAAATTAAAAGTGTTGCATCAAAAGTTCAGGAAACACATATATTGGACCCAATACATGGCAGGCCCAATCTAGCCCTCACATAACATGTGTGGGGTGGCAACACTAGTAAAAAACCAAGGGTTTGCCACCAGCCCTCTACTCTAGTTAGAGTAGGTTTTTATTTTCTGTGAAAATAATATTATTTAGTTAAGACATATTCAACCGGAACTCTTATACCTTTCTTTACAAATGGAAAGCACCGGTTAAACAATTTACACATCTTTGAATGTAACTTGGTAAATGATGCGAATATGTATAAATGATACTATTTGAATGATTTGTAATTAAATGCGAAAGAAATGTTGAAATCACATAACCGATTATACAAATCAAATGAAATCGAGCCTTAAGGGCCGAAATGGATTCAAATGAATCAATAGACTCCAGAAACTAGTGAATTATGTATCATAAATAATATGTGATATGTGGAAAATATTTATTTTTGAATGCTTAATGTTGAAACCGGATTGGGAAGAAATAACATTTGCTTATATGCATATTCAAGTACAAATACTGATGATGTTAAGTATGGCAACCAAAAATGTAAATTAGTAGTATGTTATTTGCATATAAATATACATGTATAGTATTGAAATGTTTTGCTAATGCTTATGTTATATGCTTTGAATAATAAATGTACCACTGAGCCTATTGCTCACGTAGGATTTGTTTTTCTCGTACGTAGGTTTAGG